>NC_060138.1:848676583-848976583 GCF_021461385.2 Schistocerca piceifrons
ATACAGCACGTTTGGCACTGCCACTAGTATACACGGCGATTCAGTTGCCCCTACACCTGTCGTTTTGTGCATCCCGCAAATTTATAGCTAGCCTTCATAAGCCACGCGCGAGATCTCATACTACTTCGCTCGCTACGCGCCAACAGAAAAAATGAACAGTACCTTTTCATAGGAAATTCAATGTAGTTAAATTTTGTACTAGGACACGTTTTCGCTAGAGGCCGTAAATTTCGAGTTATTCAAGAAAAACTTACAAAAGTGACTTTGAAACGCACTCCCACTTTCAAACGTACCAGCACACTGAGCCCCCCACCGGACAGGATTTCTAGTACGTTGTTCATGACACTCCCTCCTACCACTGTACAAATATTTGCGGCTCCACGAATCATTTCTCACTTTCGACCTTTTTTGGTCTTCATTGACGTATTATTGCGTCACCAGCTTAGTCGAGCATTTACAAATTGTAAAAATGACGTTCGCTTAACTTCTATTTTGCTATTTTGCGAATTTTTTTGCGAATTTTTACGGCATAAAACGAACAATTACACCGTTGTATTTGTCAGGCCTTCTGACTACGAAACTACTGTGCTTGTAAGGGTAAAGTTTGGATCGAATTGTCAACGTAATTAGACTTTGCATAACGTAAACAAATTTCGGTTTTCGTTCATTACCCTTACAAGCATTTTTGGATTCATAATGTTATCGAATTAGCCGGTTATGCTGGTGGTGTAATAGTCCAATCAATAACGACCAAAAATCGTCGAATATCGGGAATAGTTCGAATAGTCGGACATGTTTGGACAGTGGTAGGAGGGAGTGCTACGGACAACATACTAGAATTCCTAATAGGTGAGGCATTAGTGTGGATGTGCGTTTGATGTTCACTCTTGTATGTTTTTCTTGAATAACACGAAAATCGTGACCTCCAGCGAAAACGTATCCCAGCACAAAATTTAAGTACATTAAATTTCCTGCAAAAAGGTCTTGTTCACGTATCCTGTAGGATAAATGGTTTGCGCGTAGCGAGCGAGACAGTATGAAAATCTCTCGCGTGGTTTATGAAGGCCAGACATAATATTGCGGGTTGCATAAAACGACAGCTGTAAGGGCAGCTGAGTCACCCTGTCTATTGCTGTATATCTATTTTGCGTATTTTTTATGTCGTGGGATTGATCGTAGCACACGTCACATCCTAGTAGTTAAATTGTGACATCTGCACTATTGGTTAGGTTTGTATGTAACTCTCTGTTCTGCTTGTATACATTCCTTTGAAAGGCCTCCTTTTGTATTGGTATTTTCTTATTGTTTTTTTAGACACTACATTCAGTTTGGTGGACTGCCGTTTGGAGGACATCTTCGTTTTCTTAATCGATAATTTTTTCATCGGTGAACAGCAAGATCTTGATATGTCTGACTTTGCTTCAGGCCATGATATGTTTTTAGCGGATGCAACCGCTGTGCGCCAAATTTTATTACAGTGTAGTGTCCCTATCAAAACCACTGGCATATCCCATCAGGTGCTTCGGAAAGCCTCTTACATTCTTTATAAATCACATCTTTTCCATTGCATCCAATCAAAGGTGTTTTCAAAATCGATGACGGCAACGGGAGTTTCCAAATTAAGATTCCTCCTGTAACTCGTTTCAGCATTAAGTTATTTCTCCACTGAATCGTCCTCTGTTCGTAAACATGAGACTTTTTTGGCGGTATTCAATAGGTAGACCCATTTGTAATGTCCACAATCACTCCAATATTCCGTGCAAACAATTCTAAGAGGGCAAAATGAAAGTATAAATTTTGAATCGTGTCGGATGAAAGAAATAATTAGTTTTTTTGAAGGTTGTTTACCCTCTAACTGGATATATTGCCCTTAGTACCGAAATTTTTATTTACGTTAACATGTGTTGGCTGTGGTAATATCTTACAGCTTGAAGAATTCTAGACTGCCGATTTGCAGCGATTAGTTAATACCTCAAACGAGTAGAGTGCGGAAAATGTAAAACGCAAACGGTTGAGATGGGAGAGATCATAACGAAAAATAAATTACGAATCACGCATAAAAACAGATTCAGAGAAGGATATAGCAAAAGACGTGTAAAGGTAACGGAGGGGAATCCCAAAATAATAGTGCGGTAAAGTGAGTGAAATGGAAGGCAATTTTGGAGGCGGAGTTACGCAACAAATCACGACACGAAGTCCAGTAACGTGGCCTTCCGCTCACCATACTCTCAGACTCACATTTTTGGCTATGGGAACACGTAAAATGTAATGGCATGTTCCTCACCCAGCAATAACGCGCTCACTTTTATAGGAATGTGTGCACACCATGGACAGCCAGGCGATTCTTTGAGAAAGCAAGCTAAAGAATGGGTAAAAATGAGTGGTAGCCGTATTGAGCAACTCCTGTGGTGTAAAGCTTTCACAGGGCAGAAAGGTCCATATCTCAACAAATATATGTTTCCAGACAAATGTTTATTGGACCTTCTTTAACGTTCAGCTCTCTCTGCTACAAGAATAAGAGGCAGTTATGATAAAGATCAAATAAGGCAGAAGGGATAGATAACATCCCATCAGAATTTCTAAAATCATTGGGGGAAGTGGCAACAAAACGACTTTTCGCGCCGGTGTGTAGAATATATGAGATGTATACTATCAGATTTTCGGAAAAACATGATCCACACAATTTAGAAGATAGCAAGAGACAACAAATGCGAAAATTATCGCACTGTCAGCTTAACAGCTCATGCATCCAAATTGTTGACAAGAATCACATGTAGAAAAATGGTAAACTAAATTGAGGAATTGTTAGATGACGATGAGTTTGCAATTAGGAAAGGTAAATGCACCAGACAGTTCTCACGTTTCGGATTATCAAGGCACTTTCACAGTATTTGTCGACTAGGAAAAAGCGTTCGACAAAGAAAAATGATGCAAAATGTTTGAAATTCTGAGGAAGGTAGGAGAAAGTATAGGGAAAGACGGCTAATACAGGGTAATTCTAAATGATGGACCAATTTTCAAAATTTCGTATTTATTTAAGTGCAAATCCAAAATGAACAAGCTTTATACCAATGAAAAGAGGAAGTTTCAACACCTTTTTTTTAATTTTTGATATCAATTTGAATCCGTCGGACGTCATCCTCTGGCACACGCGGTCGGCCAGTGCCTTTTCCTTTGCACACACTCCCAGTCTGCTTACCTTGCTTAACCCAACGGCTAATGCTTTTGTGAGTTGGTAGTTGAATACCGAATCTGGTAAGAAATGCCCGCTGCACTGCAATTTGCGACTCACTTTTCGCAAGCTCAAGAACGCAGAAAACTTGTGCTCCACAGTCGCCATCTCACAACTGACAGTGAAACGGAGTGACTGTCCTATAGAGCCTAGACTGTCCTATTGCCGCGCGAACTCTACCGGCCGATTCTGAAACCATCACCGCCTGCCCGCCGTCGCCCGCCACAAACTTTGAAACCTCCTCTTTTCACTGGTATGAAGCTTCTTCATTTTGGATTTGTACTTGAAAACATACGAATTTCTGAAAATGGTCGATCATTTAGAATAATCCTGTATGTAATATGTACAAGAAACAAGAGGAAACAACAAGAGTGGAGGACCAAGAACAAAGTGCTCGGGATATAGTATTTTGTCCCTACTGTTCAATCTATACATCGAAGAAGCAATGACGGAAATAAAGGAACAAGTCAAGTGTGGGTTTAAAATTCAGAGTGAAAGGATATAAGAACGATAAGATTCGCTGATGACATTGCTACGCTCAACTGAAGTGAAGACGAATTGTAGAATGGAATGAACACTGTAACAGATACAGAATATAAAATCGAAGAAAGACGAAACTAATGAGAAATAGCAGAAATAAGAACAACGAGAAACTTAACATCAGAATTGAGGATTAAAGTTAGGGAATTCTGCTATCTAGGCGGCAAAATAACCCATGACGGACGGAGCAAGGCCATAAAAAGCAAACTAGCACTTGCAAAATGGGCATTCCTGACCAAGAGTAGTCTGCTAGTATCAAACATAGGCTTAATTTGAGGAAGAAACTTCTGAGAATGTACGTTCGGAGCAGAGCATTATATGGTAGTGAAACATGGTACTGGGGGAAAACTCAAACGAGGATAACTGAAGCGCCCGAGATGTGAGGCTACAAAAGAATTTTGAAAGTTAGGTGGACTGATAAGGTTCAGGTAGAAACGCGAACGATGGCTACTAATGATGCGTGTTTCACAGATTTCGACAACACATGCGAAGTGTTGCACAACTATTAGTTTTAATGTCACATTTATATATGTTGTGCTCGTCAATGTGCTTGACACCAGTATCACCAATTTATTAAACCACTGGGTAATTTGTTGTCCACTAAAGAAAATAAAACAAGAGAACAAAATAAGAGAACATTGTTAGCATGTGGCAAATTCAAACTCGGAAGTTGGAACTATGGGTAGGACTGAGGGCATCCCTCTATCCACTACATTGCGATATGAAAGTCAACGAAACCACGGCCACAGGCTGGTAATTTGGCGTCATTTACCTGACACAAAACGCGCATAACTTTTCACAAAACGTGCCTCATGCGGTCCTCATCCAAAATACTCAATTTGTTTTAAATTTTACCAGTCTTTAAGCTTATTAAATATAAGTTATCTTTCAAAACATTTGACATAATTAACAATGTCTTGCAAAAAATAAATTACAACTATATTACTTGACGTTTTTAAAACATAGAATCAAAATTTATTTGTGATGAACCACATTATTAAACCTCTTTCCTCAAATCTTTCAGAATATTATCTAAGTCAATCTTTCTCAGAATATTTTTCAAGTTATTTTCTGCAAGACATGCCGGCCGGGTAGCCGAGCGGTTCTAGGCGCTACAGCCTGGAACCGTGAGACCGTTCTGGTCGCAGGTTCGAATCCTGCCTCGGGCATGTATGTGTGTGATGTCCTTAGGTTAGTTAGGTTTAAGTAGTTCTAAGTTCTACGGGACTGATGACCTTAGAAGTTAAGTCCCATAGTGCTCAGAGCCATTTGAACCATTTTCTGCAAGACATCGTTTTCGGTGGCTACATTAACAAACGACAAGCGAGTTCAGCCGTTCTTTCATCGCTCAGCATTGATGACAGTTTCTCAGAATCTGTAGTTGTAGTTATCGAAAATGTCGCTCTCCTTGAACCGTTCGTGAAAGTGAGAATCTATATATTCTTAACGCTCTCATAAGATTTGGATACACTGATTAAACCATATTGACAGAAATAAGTTCATATGACGGCAACCCTGGACATCTTTCGACTTTCGAACCATTTCTTTTGTAGATACTGGTACGATCTCTTCACAACAAGTCCCGAGCAGTCTTTGGGTACCTTCTTTAATTTGGCGTCTGCCTTCGTTGAGAACTCATTGAGGAATCGAAAATACTTGATGAAATTTGTTGCAAACGTTTATACGAAGAGAAAATTTTTTCATTTGCTTTTCCTAGCGACCGCAAATTTTCTTTTGTGATGTAAGTCAAGTATCGATTTCAGAAATTCCTGGGCCTTTTGTAGCTCCACTGAGTTTTGCAAAGATTTGTTGACGCCATCCGTCCTACGATTACAGCCCCAAATGCCTGACGCTTTTAATACGAGAAGCGTTCAGTAAATAATTTCGGTTGAACATATGCGGAATTTATTGTGGGACATCGTGGAATATTCCCGTTTCAGTACCTATAGTTCCATGAAATTCCAATAGGTGGCAGTGCTATACGCAGCCTTCAAAATGGCGTCTGTATGGGGTATGCGTTCTAAACAGAGCTGTCACTGAGTTTCTTTTGGCGGAAAACCAGAGTATTGCAGATATTCAGAGTGGTTGGGCGATGCATGCGGACAAGTAAATTGAAGAAACGATTCAGCGTTTGGTCCCCAAAAAAAAGAAAACGAAGTCCGCGATCTGCGCACGCGAGAGGTGCTCACGAAACGTCACTGGACTGTTCTTCCTCATCCACCATGCAACCTGTATCTCGCACCCTCCGGCATCTATCTGTTTGGCCCAGTGTAAGATGCACTCCGCGGGAAGCAGGAACTGGATGATAGGCAGGTTACTGATGCTGCGAGACTTCGGTCTCCGTCATTCATAAGAATCCTGACATTTACTACTAAGAATGCTATGTTTTGTATAATTCTCCATTTCATTTTGTGGTTTCAACTGGATTTTCAGTTCATCATCATCTTCCTTACATTTTATATTACGAAAAAAATTGTAACTGTGCACAAAATAATATCCTTACAATTAATAATGTTTTCGTTTTCTTCTACAGTACTATGAAGAGCGCCATTTTTGGCAGAAATTTCTGAAACTGTAAGAAGGAAGAAACGTCCTGGAATTATGAGGCCGTTACACTACGAAATGTGTGCTGTTGTATTGCGCATGCAGCATACAACAAAAAATCAAACAAAATAAGGTATTTTGCTTGATGCATACCGGCTTTGCTCCAACATAATTTCTAAGCGCTTATCAAGATTATCCCTATATTTTCAGAATTTCATGAATTTTGTTCCCATATTCCTGTAGGCGCACTCTATCCACTCCTTAGGCCACTCGCGCTTAAGTAACAATTCGTGTATTTCGTATTTTAAATTTTCTGGTATTCCTGGTATTCCTCTGGTATTCCTGAATGCGATTCGAACACCGTTAGTATAGAAAACTTCTGCACAGGGTAAATGCATTGAACAATCAATTACTTAGACATCACTGACTGTGAGGAAATAACAGATCAGACACATAAATGTGTACTTAATTCGTGAGTTAGTGTCAACGACTATTTAACAACCTTGTTGACTGCAAAATATAAAATATTTAAGAAGATTTCTGTTTTACATGATACGGCCAGAAATGCTTTTAGTTGGCAAATAACAAAATATCCCTTGAGTAAACCAAAAGTACTCTGAAATTTGAAAAGATATTCGAAGTTTGGCTTCTTATATCTCGGGGACTTATGAAGAACGTGAAACTCGGCTTGTAGTAAGCTAACAACTCATGGCTTTCAAATATAAAGTTTCGATCCTGTACCACTTCCGGTACTTTATAAATCAAGTGCGAAGATCACGATTCTGTAAAAAAAAAAAAAAAAAACTACGCCGCGCGGGGTAGCCGCACCGTCGAGCCGCCTTGCCAAGGTTCGCGCGGCTCCCCCCATCGGAGGCTTGGCTTGTAGTAAGCCAACAATTCAAGGTTTTCAAATACAAAATTTCGACTCTTTTCCACTTCCGGTACTGTATAAATCAAGTGCGAAGATGACGATCCTGAAAAAAAAAGAAAAAAAAACCACTTCGCCGCGCGTGGTAGCCGCCCAGTCGGGGCGCGCCTTGCCACGGTCGCGGCTCCCCCCCGTCGGAGGTTCGAGTCCTTCCTCGTGCAAGTGTGTGTGTGTGTATGTTGTCCTTAGCGTAAGTTAGTTCAAGTTGGATAAAGTAGTGTGTAAGCCTAGGCACCAATGATCTAAATAGTTTGGTCCCATAGGAACTTACCACCACTACCATAGTCACCTACTATTTCTGTGAAAAGTGAATAAAGTTTTAGTTTTGGCTTTCTTCTATATCTCGTTGATTCAAGGCATGATAAGCATGAAACTTTGAACATCACAACTTAGTAAGTTAAAGTTTTCCAATACAGCATATAAGTGACGCAATGCCTTCTAAATTTCTACGAAATCTGTTCAAACTTTTTTTTTTAATCGCAAAATCTGTTGTCCTACAAATGATTTCAAACGAGTCCTGTTGCGAAGCATATGTCTTCAAGAATTCAGAAAATCACCTTCGATTTTTCAACATGCTCTAACAGCACCAGAAAATGACCCAAGAAATTTGAGGCAACCGGCTACATTGCAGCAACGTCTTGCCCGTTTTTCATTCAATGTGGTTTTTATTTTTAGACTGATATGTAGTATCTGACTAAACTGTGCTGGTCCATGGTGACATTGCCACTAACGGGTCAAGAACGTGAACTGTAACCCCACTGCCATAGGGATTCCGCCCGACGATTGTGCAAAACCAGCCACGGGTGGGTTTCTTCATCCAGGATCCCAAGCCTGTAAGTTAAGTTTCTAAATTCAGGTTCCAAAGCCTTGTGGTGGTTGTCTGCTTACAAAGCCTTACCGCGGATTCCCAACATCGTAGTTTACATTTTTCCACATTTTTGAGCCGCTTTATGCAGTTCGTTTTCTGGGAATTGACACTATTAACCATACGACGATATTGAACGAACAGAGATCGTGAAGATGAAATATTCTAGTACCAAACAAGCATCCTTTCTTTCAGGCCAATAAAATGAATGAGCCAGGCCTTGAGGACGCCTAAATTTTGTCAGTGCGTCATTTAATTAAGTTGGTATGTCAATAATGTTGCAATGGCAAGAATTTTAAAATCAAAATTAATATTTACTTTTTGCTTGGCGCCTATGTGAGATACTCCTGCAGATTTGAGAATTGGAGAGAAAATGCTCAGCAAAAGGCTTTGTAAAGCAGACACATACCAAACAAACGCTTTGGAACCTATATTGTGAAACCAAATTACAGGCTTGGGAAACTGGATGAAGAATCCACCTGTGGCTGGTGTTGCACAGCTATCGGGCGTGACCCCCATGCGATGGTGTTGGCGGTTCATGTGTCATTGGGTTACTACATGCAAAGTTTCACTACTGTCATACCTTTAGTCGTAAAGATATAAGAAGCCAAATTAACTTTTTTCGCGCGCCGATTTTGTATGGCTGGTAAAATACTATTCATTATGATTCTCAAGAGAACAAAAATGGTTCAAATGGCTCTGAGCACTATGGGACTTAACATCTGTGGTCATCAGTCCCCTAGAACTTAGAACTACTTAAACTTAACTAACCTAAGGACATCACACACATCCATGCCCGACGCAGGATTCGAACCTGCGACCGTAGCGGTCACGCGGTTCTAGACTGAAGCGCCTAGAACCGCACGGCCACATCGTCCGGCTCAAGAGAACACATAAAGTTAAAAAACATAACCAGATTTCATTTCTTTCGACAAAATATTGCTCGGTATGTAACAGTTCAAAGTCGCCAGAAATTCACTCTCGCTCCACGCAAAGTCGCGCATGGAGTCAAACAAGTATTATATCTCGTGCCAGTATTGCTTCAACGAGCGTTAAACCATTGTACATAGAAGGAATGTGCTAACGTTCACGTAAAATCCGTGATGGTCCAGCAGGAAAACGTTACGAAATTAGGCGATTTGACATGGAAAAGATAGCTGAAAATGCCAATTTCATAAAAATGAATAACAGTTCTTCGTAAGTTTTTACAAAAAAAATACGCAGGTTCACTGGATCAACGATGTCGTATTATTTCGAACACTACTCTCATCGTTTGCTCTCCTCGGTAAGAGGATCCCAATTTTCGATTATCTTCTCAAGTGCCTTTGCTGCAATACTCTTTACAGCATGTTTTGATTCGTACAAGACGTATATATCACATCCCTTTCTGCGATTTTTTAGTTGGTAATTAGTTATTCGTTACCTCCCCTAGTGCTTGATATTACATAACGCTGCGAAAACATACGTCACAAAGATAGCAGAAGTACAGTACAGGCGTCAAATCGTGAACATGCTGTGTTGCTCTTCTATAGGAAAGAGGAGGGTGAACATGCTGTATTGCTCTTCTATAGGAAAGAGGAGGAAAATTTTTGGCTAACTAATGAAAGGTAATTAATGCTTTCTTTCGAACACGAGAACATCAAGTCGATGTGCTTGTGAATTGAACACATGGGGATAAACCATGACATAGTGATCTTTTGCTGGGACTGAAGTATTTTGTCTTGTCTTGAGCGCGGGGGGGGGGGGGGGGGGGAGGGCGGGGGGGGGGGGAGGTTGCAAGTCCCACTGAGGTGCCAGACACTGCCTCGTTAGCTGTACCGCAACGTAAAAAAAGTGTACGCGAAAGCACTGTCTGGGGCCCTAAAATGCAATGTGCCCCTCATATCAGCACCTACACCATATAGCCTAATGCAATGCTTACAGCGTAAAACCTAGTGAATGAAATGCTATATTTCTGACGCAGGAAGCAAACGCTTTTAAAGGAGCTGAACTGTTTTCGCTAATGAAATACAAAATATATGCAGAAATGACAAGTAATATATTTTCTAGGAGAGTAACAGGTCATCAGAGAACTAATTTCATTACACATATATTCAAAGAGTTACCTTGCAGCCGCAACAGACATGAAGAAAATTCGCAAGGAAACCGCCTAAATAAGACTGGTACAATACAGCACAGCAGGCAGAAATGCCATTTTTCTGTGGCTCAATTACCAAGAGAAGCTAAAAGAGATACACAACATTACCACTGTTGCGCCGCGTCTACCCCTAAGCAAACATACGGCGACGGAAGGAAGAAATGCCAGTAATGTTGCAGCCATTCATTACCTGATCTCCACACATCTTTCTTCCTGCAATGGATACCCAATACGGTATCTAACACAATGATCTCTTTCCTGAAATCCGTAGTGAGAAAAATTTTCGTGAAGGTCTGAAATTATAAATTGTTTAAAGTTCGTTGTCAGTCGCTAAATACTCTCATTCTCAAATGGTGGATGCACAGTCTTTTTTTGGGGAGGGGGGCGTGGGAGGCTAGGAACAAATCATCAAAGTTTCATCGCAATCGGATGAAGGATTAGGAACGCATAGAGGACAAACATACAAAGAAACATTCATTTTTATTTACATAGCTAAGCGAAGAAAAGTTTAGTATTCTAAATAACGTGAGGTTTACCTTTCGCAGAGTATTAAAACGTTGCCAGATATGAGCTACAGAAAAGCGCGAAAACCGCCAAAAAAAAAAAAAAACTTTAATTACTCTCCAAATTCTGTTTTATACAAACATGGATTGACGCCTAATATTTCAAGTATGCTATTCATTTATTCATGTAAAGGTCAAAACATCACAAGGGTTACCGATAAATACACATGGAAAATATTTTCGCCGTGAACCAATGATGAGGGTTATCTGAACAATTCCAGTGCAGTACCACTGCAACGATATCTCCTGATATGTGCAAGGCAGGAAGTACTTCAGAAATCTTCTGTGAGGCATGTTCCGTGAAGGCTGTTTGGAAACAGGGTGTGAAACGAACGTGATAGTTACGTCAGACGTACCAACACTATCCACGACTCTGAACAATGAAGTAAGTGAGCTCCATTTAAGCTTCCTCCTGACATCACTACAGAGTTACATGCATCATATCAAGAACCACGTTATACACTTATCATTGTTCTGTAATAATTTCTATGTGGCACATATCATTGTATAAGAGTACACGTTGCAATCGCGAGGATTATGCATCTCCTTTTTTATCTCGGTTCGCTGTTTCGTTTCAGATCTTATTTGACACAACAGCAAGAAAATTAATTAATCTTCTAGACTGCAAAACCTTAAACGTTAATGAAACCAGTTCCTATTTTATTTTACATGCAACAAAATCCACATTTGGGCTGTTATGCAGTAAACACAAGGCATAAGAAAGGACCAACTGCACCAACTTCAACATATATTTTATGAAAATGCAAAGTATACTATTTCACCTACTAAAAGATTTGTCATTTGTTATCATGAAGACCTGCGTAGTTAATTCCTGAATGCTCAACAACTAAATAACGTATTCTTTTATAACGCAGATTTATGTTCGACTTAACTTTTGGCTGTGCTATCAACAAGGTCGTAATTATCGCCATATGAAAGTGCCTCAGGCCATCGACTATGTTGTCACTATTGCAAAGTGCGCGAGAGAAACTTGGATTTCTTTCATTTCACTAACCCCGTTAATTGTGAACCACTTAGCTGTCCCATGTACTTAAGCGTACCGATTGTAGGCAATGAAAACCTCTGTCTGTCAAAACCTCGTAAGTCCAGTAATTAGCAACTCTATCATCAAAGAGATATTTGAAAGTGCATGGATTTCCATAATCTTGTCATAGGACACATGTAGCAACTTTTATATTATTTTTTTTAAACTGGTTTTGCATTTAACAAAATGGATTTATGATGTTTTCATTGCCTACCAACGATACACAATTACACTTTACTACAATAACAACAAAACGCACACAGAAAGAAGGAGTGCATGACGATTTTCGTATCGCCCGCGGGCTCACCTGATCAAGCGCGCCAACGCCCTCGTCTGAGGGCTCCACTGTTGCGTCTTCCACTTCGGACGCTTTGGAACTCGTCAGCGACTGCAAGAATTCTCAGGTAGGATGAAAGCAGCGACCTGCCGCAGCTCTGCGCGTCCAACAGCAAACTGACAGGCGAGAGACTCCGAACTCCCCTAGACGCTGCCACTCGGAAACACTCGGGGGTAGTCGCGTGACAGCACGAGACCGTGACAGGCAGCAGCACCGCCTGGTGGCGGCAGCGCGAACCATCGCATGGCACACGTTCGCTTTCCTGTAACAATGTAGCTGATTACTTGAATGCAAGACCACAAGCATACAGTGGAAATACTTAGCAAACTCATTCTTGTTTCGTTATAAAAAGCGTAGTTGCTACAAATTCCCGGAGGAGTAGCAGATCCCGTGGCATTCGTGTATGTACGGGTCGTGACTTCAATTACAATAACTTTGATGACGCCCATGGTATCAACTTGTAAAAAGTTGGAAATTTTTTTTTTAAATTTGTGGTAAGGTTTTATGGGACCAAACTGCTGAGGTCATTGGTCCCTAAGCCTGCACACTACTTACTCTAACTTAAACTAACTTATGCTATGGACGACACACACACCCATGCCCGAGGGCCGGCCGGTGTGGCCGTGCGTTGCTAGGCGCGTCAGTACGGAACCGCGTGACCGCTACGGTCGCAGGTTCGAATCCTGCCTCGGGCATGGATGTGTGTGATGTTCTTAGGTTGGTTAGGTTTAAGTAGTTCTAAGTTCTAGGGGACTGATGACCACAGATGTTGAGTCCCATAGTGCTCAGAGCCATTTGAACCATGCCCGACGGAGGACTCGTACTTCCGACGAGGGAGCCGCACGGACCGCGTAAGGCGCCTTAGACCGCGCAGCTACCCCGCGCGGCTGTAAAAAGTTGTATCATCTTTTTATAATTTTGAACTACTTTTGTACCTATTGTAGGAACAGTTACATTCCCACGAAAACCAACTTCCCAATAGCACCACCACTTTCCTCGCATCAAAAAATGCAACTTATGGAACAGAAACATCGTGTTTGCTTCATGAAGCACATATACTTGACTACGCATGCCAATGAAGAGCTGCTACATCCTGTGGATTTCCTGTCACGTGACAGTAGAACAGTTTCCTTAAGTACAGGGTGATCAAAAAGTCAGTATAAATTTGAAAACCTTAATAAACCACGGAATAATATAGATAGAGAGGTAAAAATTGACACACATGCTTGGAATGACATAAGGTTTTATTAGAACAAAAAAAGTTCACAAAATGTTTGACAGATGGCGCTGGACAGCAAAACTGCTACCGTGAAGGGTGAGAGGTACGCCGATATGTTACAGAATCGCATCATCCCCAGCCTGGCTGATAAACACCTGCTGGAACGTAAACAATGTTTATGCAGGTTGGCGCTCCACCCCATATTGCTAGACGCGTGAAAGATCTCTTGCGCGCGTCGTTTGGTGATGATCGTGTGCTCAGCCGCCACTTTCGTCATGCTTGGCCTCCCAGGTCCCCAGACTTCAGTCCGTGCGATTATTGGCTTTGGGGTTACCTGAAGTCGCAAGTGTACCGTGATCGACCGACATCTCTAGGGATGCTGAAAGACAACATCCGATGCCAATGCCTCACCATAACTCCGGACATGCTTTACAGTGCTGTTCACAACATTATTCCTCGACAACAGCTATTGTTGAGGAATGATGGTGGACATATTGAGCATTTCCTATAAAGAACATCATCTTTGCTTTGTCTTACTTTGTTATGCTAATTATTGGTATTCTGATCAGATGATCTGTCGGACATTTTTTTGGTTCTAATAAAACCCCATGTCATTCCAAGTATGTGTGTCAATTTGTACCTCTCTATCTACATTATTCCGTGATTTATTCAGTTTTCAAATTTATACTGACTTTTTGATCACCCAGTATTTACCTCATCGCGTAATCGGAACAGAAACATCGTGCTCACTTAAAGAGATTTTATCGCTCACATATTCTTGAGTGTCTATCTCAGTTAAAAGCTGTTACACCATCCCATCGTGGACTGCCCATCAGACGATAGAGAAATATTTACATTTTTTTAAAAATATTTACCGCATCGTATAACCGGAAGATCGGGGAGCAATTTCATATCAAGTAAACATCTACATCCTCCACTGTGAAGCGCACTGCAAACGGTATGTCCCACATCAGCAAGCAAGCTTTCCCGGGAGAATTTGCGTCTACCTTCAAGAGTCAGCTAGTTCAGTTCTTTAGCATCCCTGCGACACTCTCCCAAGGGTCAAACAAACCTGTGACCGATAATACTACCCATCTCTGTATACGTTCAATATCTCCTGTAACTCTTATTTGAAACGGATCCCACACACTTGAGCAATGTTCTAGGATGCGTCGCAAGAGTGATTTGTAGGCAATCTCCTTTGTATACTGATTGCATTTCCTCAGTATTCTACAAATAAACCGAAGTCTGACACCTGCTACTTTGCCTATCTGATCGTCCCACTTCATAGTAGAGATGGGCAAACTCGTTCATTCTTGGGAACTAGTTCACCAGTGATTACTCTTTTTTGGGAACCGTTCATTTTTACTCGTTCACCGTTCATTTGTGAATGGTATATGGTTCTTATGAAAAACTGAAAATTAGTAGCATAGGTGTTTGAAGATCGAAGGCGCCAAGAAGGGGCACTTGCCTCCCCCTGAAGACAGTTTTTATTCGTTACAGAATTCTCACACACTTGTAGAAGTAATTTTCGTGATTCTACAAAACCTCTCGTTCAGCCAATGTAGCGTTATGTGTGTAATCGCAGTGAAATAGGAGTAATATAAGGTGCCGCACGAAAAACCGGCCCCGAGAACAGACTGCACACCAATTACGAACGATTTGTAATTGCCACGAGCAGACTAGAAAAACATGTAATAATTAGACAGTAAAGAAATAACAAATAAGCTAATGAAAAGAACTTCGAAACAATAGATGACGATTGGTGGGCGACAATGAGCAGTCTAGTACTCGGGGCCGATTTTTCGTGCTCCACCCTGTACCACTGAAATAATACTGTGGAAGTTATCATATTCTCTTTAAAAAATGTGACACCAGACACACCGGCAGTAAAATTGTACTGCGGCCAGTCTCAAATGCTGGTTCTCTAAATTTCCTCAGTAGCGGTTCACGAAAAGAACGCCTCCTTTCCTCTAGATCTGCCTCGTGATGACTAGGTGTTGTGTGCTGTCCTTGGATTAGTTAGGTTTAAGTAGTTCTAAGTTCTAGGGGACTGATGACCATAGATGTTAAGTCCCATAGTGCTCAGAGCCTTTTGAACCATTTGAACCTTTCCTCTATAGACCCCCACCCGAGTTCCTGAAGCACTTCCGTAACACTCGCGTAATGATTAAACCTACCAGTAACGAATCTAGCAGCCCGCCTCTGAATTGCTTCTATGTCCTCCCTCAATCCGACCTGATAGGGAACCCAAACGCT
Organism: Schistocerca piceifrons; assembly: GCF_021461385.2. Taxonomy (NCBI): domain Eukaryota; kingdom Metazoa; phylum Arthropoda; class Insecta; order Orthoptera; family Acrididae; genus Schistocerca; species Schistocerca piceifrons. The sequence goes on from NC_060138.1 coordinate 848,692,253, forward strand.
CGAGCAGTATTCAAGAATAGGTCGTATTAGTGTTTTATAAGCGGTCTACTTTACAGATGAACCAAATCTTCCCAAAATTCTACCAATGAACCGAAGACGACTATCCGCCTTCCCCACAACTGCCATTACATGCTTGTCCCACTTCATATCGCTCTGCAATGTTATGCCCAAATATTTAATCGACGTGACTGTGTCAAGCGCTACACTATTAATGGAATATTCGAACATTACGGGATTCTTTTTCCTATTCATCTGCATTAATTTACATTTATCTATATTTAAAGTTAGCTGCCATTCTTTACACCAATCACAAATCCTGTCCAAGTCATCTTGTATCCTCCTACAGTCACTCAACGACGACACCTTCCCGTACACCACAGCATCATCAGCAAACAGCCGCACATTGCTATCTCCCCTATCCAAAAGATCATTCATGTAGATAGAAAACAACAGCTGACCTACCACACTTCCCTGGGGCACTCCAGATGATACCAAAAAATGGTTCAAATGGCTCTGAGCACTATGGGGCTTAACATCTGAGTTCATCAGTCCCCTAGAACTTAGAACTACTTAAACCTAACTAACGTAAGGACATCACACAAATCCATGCCCGAAGTAGGATTCGAACCTGCGACCGTAGCAGTCGCGCGGTTCCGGACTGAAGCGCCTAGAACCACTCGGCCACCGCGGCCGGCTCAGATGATACCCTCACCTCCGATGAACACTCACCATCGAGGACAAAGTACTGGGTTCTATTACTTAAGAAGTCTTCGAGCCACTCACATATTTGGGAACCAATCCCATATGCTCGTACCTTAGTTAGGAGTCTGCAGTGGGGCACCGAGTCAAACGCTTTCCGGAAGTCAAGGAACTTTGGGAATTTGTGGTAAGTTCTAAGGGACAAAACTGCTGAGATCATCGGTCCCTAGGCTTACACACTACTCAATCTATCTTAAAGTAACTTCATGCCCAAGGTAGGACTCGAACCTCCGACGGGGGTAGCCGCGCAAACCGTGGCGAGACGCCTGAAACCGCAAGGCTACCCGGCACGGCGTGGTACAGAGTCGAATGCTTTTCAAAAATTGATAAATACTTAATTTATCTGACTGCCGTGATCCAAGGCTTTCTCTGTGTTATAGGAAGAAAGAGTGAGCTGGATTTCACACTATCGGTGCTTAACGAGTCCTTGCTGTTTGGCATAGAGGAGATTATTCTGTTCAAGATACCAGACTGCATTTAAGCTCAGAATATGTTCTAAGATTCTGCAGTTGACGTCCAGTGTACCAGATAGTAGTTTTGCGGATCGCTTTTGCCACCCTTCTTGTAACACCAAGGCCACGGCGCGCTCGGTGTGGCGTCAACCAGAGTTTGGCGAAGCGCTGCGCTGACAGAGTCGAGGCGCGCATTCTGCAATATTTCTCAAACGATTTTACAGAATTTATTTTGTAAGAAAGCGCGATTTCTACGTTACGTGTTGCTTTATACATCAGCTTCATGTTGAAATGCCCTTCATTTCGTTAATGGACATAGTTATTGTGATATTTCCTATGTAAACAACAAATTCGAAAACGTTGCAATGAAAAATATGCGTCGCTATAATTTTGCGTTTGGTGCATATTACACCATATGTTGCTGCGAATGAAATTTAGGTAAGATATTGAATTTTTCTTTAGACTTGGAAGGATCTGCCTCCAATCTCAAAACATGGATTTTAAGTAACACGTTAACTTCCGATCGCACGAGCGCGGGAATGAAATATTCATAACATTCCTCACACCTTGTAAAGCGTTCGAGATATCGAAACAAGATTTTGGCCATTGATAGCGCGCGAAGAGGTGTGTGTTTTGCCGTAAGGTTTCATACGGAACTTCATTTACGGCGATATAGCAGAAGATACAGTTTTTATTTTATTTTTTCAAACCAGTACCGTAAATTTTGAAAAGTTGTGGACAGCTAGTAAAAATAGAATTTTATAGTATGAAAAACATGAAATTTGTTCTCTTATGTTACTTTAAACCGACACAACGAAACTTGCCACAGGATTTTCTTTCTACACGTCAATTACGCATCTTTGACATAGAAATTACTGTAAATACTACGTCATTTTTTCGTTCCTATCCCTGTACAGGGTGAGGGAGTGAATCATTACTACAAATATCTCTTATTTCATCAGTGAAAGTGACTTTGACGAATAGTTGGCAAGGCTTTGTAAGTTGACATTTCTTTCATAGATTCAGAGTTGCGAAAGCGTTTCACTGGGTCAGTTGTATTCTGCAGCAAAGATGCGGTATTGTTCTAATAGAAATAAGTTTGATGCCTGTTTATCTGTGCTTAATAAGGTTACGAAAACAAGGTAGTTATTATTTTATGAACCGCTTGAGACAATTCAATAAAGTTAAAATAACTCATAAATATGCGTAATTTATTTCTAACACATCAAAACATAATTCAGGTGAAGACATTCACCACTCCACTTTGAATAAGTATGGGAACGAAAAGATGATATTCTATTTCCTGTGAATTAATGACATATTTCTCAGATGACGAACAAGAAGAAAATCCTTTGCTAAATTTCAGTCACAGCTTTTCAGTATTAAAAATACGACGCGTTATACGATTCCGCCTAGATTGCAAGAGACTGGCATTTTATTTTTGTTTGGAATGTTAATCTTTTCTTATTTGAAGAAACATAATCAGTTATGAGTAATGGCTACATCTCTTTCTCGCTCCTTTTGCCATAATACAGTACAGGATCACCTGGCAGTATCTTATTAAAAAAGCAGTTGGTGGCAGGAGGACAATAACTTACGGAAAGTCGAATAGCGTCGGTTTACAGTAATATAAGAGGAGATATTTCTCGTTTTTAATACAAGCAAATTCTCTTTTTACTAGCTGTTGACGACTTTTCAGAAATTACTGTACTGGTTTGAAAATCTAAAATAAAAACTTTATCTTCTGCTATATCGCCACAAATAAACTTCCGCATGTTAACCACATGGCAAGGCACTCTCCTCTTTGTGTGCTATCATTGGCCAAAATCTCGTCTCAGTATCTCGAACTGTTACGAGATATGATGAATGTTATGCATATTTCGTTACCGCGCTCCAGCGACCGGAAGTGAACATGTTACATAAAATCCATTTTCTCGAGAATGGAGACAGAGACCTCCTCCCAAGTCTAAAGGAAAATTCAGTATCTTAAATTTTATTCGCAGCAACATATTGTGTAATATGCACCAAACGCAAAATCATAGCGACACCTATTTTTCATTGCAACGTTTTAGAATTAGTTATTTATATAGGAAATATTACAACAACCATGACCATTTGAAATGATAGGCACTTGTTGCAGGGTAGGTTGTAAATTCGATACGTTGTATCGTTTCCGAATTAAATAACATTGAATTTACTTAATCAGGCCATTGGCGCTAGTTTTAATATGTTTCGTACATAGGCCTAGTTCGGCGGTATTGTCAGTCAAGTACTTGTCTAGCAAGGCGAGACGAACATATTGCATCATTGATGTTTCATTAAATTGTTGCTGTTTTTCTGAAGGTATGATAAAGTTACAGATTTAATTTGACAGCTAGTTCACAGTCCTCAACGATGCTGCATGTTAACACAGACTGTTTCTGAACATCCTATACATCCACTTTCTAACAGAAAACAACACAGTGAATATTAAACGTGAGTTCTATGCAGAATTGGAAATAGTAGTAAATGCTGTATCAAATACAAACAGTAAGTTCATAGAGTCCTAAGTCTCTCGGTGATATGAACTTCCAAGACAAAGACATATTAAAAGATGACAGTTGTCACCTGATCGGGCCGGCCGCGGTGGTCGAGCGATCTAGGCGCTACAGTCTGGAACTGCGCGACCGCTACGGTCGCAGGTTCGAATCCTGCCTCGGGCATGGATGTGTGTGATGTCCTTAGATTAGTTACGTTTAAGTAGTTCTAAGTTCTAGGGGACTGATGACATTAGAAGTTAAGTCCCATAGTATTCAGAGCAATATGAATCATTTGAACCTGATCGGGAAACAGTAAAATAGATTTGCGAGCTATGGACATGTGTCGAATGTTTGCAGGTATGGTGTAAAGATGTGTCTGATTTGTTTTTTCTCTTTTAGCTGGACAGCCAAGAAAAACATGACTCCCATGTGTAATATGCCTTTTCTCACTTTTGTTGTCCGCAGCTCGTGGTCGTGCGGTAGCGTTCTCGCTTCCCACGCCCAGGTTCCCGGGTTCGATTCCCGGCGGGGTTAGGGATTTTCTCTGCCTCGTGATGACTGGGTGTTGTGTGCTGTCCTTAGGTTAGTTAGGTTTAAGTAGTTCTGAGTTCCAGGGAACTGATGACCATAGATGTTAAGTCCCATAGTGCTCGAGCCATTTGAATCACTTTTATTTTTCACGTTGCTTTATAAAACGTGGGACATGTCTAATTTGAATTTTAAATTTATTGGTGGTGTAACACTGATTAAACATCATGCAATTTTTGTACAACGATACACGTAGGTAAACTTCGTGGCAATTTTTTTGTTCATTGTCTCTCTCTGCTGTAGTGTATTGAATTACGCTTGACATCAACAGTCAGTTTCATATCCCACGGATTATTTTGCATTCTACAGAACAGAAGCAGTTGCAAAGAATAAACTTTTTCATTTCGTTTTCAAATTTTTGTTTGCTGTCTGTTAGACATTTTATATCAAGGGTAAGTGCTCAAAAATTTTTGTTGCAGAATTGTGCATCCCTTTCTGTGCTAAAGACAACCCCAACATGAAGTAATAAATGTTATTTTTCCTCCTGGTGTTGCAATTATGTACATCATTGTTCAATTTAGACAGTTCCAGATTATTTACAACAAACTTCATGAGGGAATATACAGGGTTATTCTAAATGGTGGACCCATTTTCTAAAATTCGTATGTATTCAAGTACAAATCCAAAATGAACGAGCTTTTTATCAATGAAAAGAGGTAGTTTCAAAGTTTTTGGCAGGCGGCCGCAGGCGGGCGACGTAGGTTTCAGAAGACATGGTAATTGGATGTCTCTATAGGCCCCCTGGCTCAGCAGCTGCTGTGGCTGATCACCTGAAGGATAATTTGGAAAATATTTCTAGTAGATTTCTCCAACATGTTATAGTTCTGGGTGGAGATTTTAATTTGCCGGATATAGACTGGGAGACTGAAACGTTCATAACGGGTGGCAGTGAAATTTTTTTACGTGCTTTATCTGAAAACTACCTAGAGCAGTTAAACAGAGAACCGACTCGTGGCGATAACATATTAGTCCTTCTGGTGACAAACAGACCAGAACTATTTTAAACAGTTAACGCAGAACAGGGAATCAGCGATCATAAAGCGGTTACTGCATCGATGATTTCAGCCGTAAATAGAAATATTAAAAAAGGTAGGAAGATTTTTCTGTTTAGTAAAAGTGACAAAAAGCAGATTACAGAGTACCTGACGGCTCAACACAAAAGTTTTGTCCCAAGTACAGATAGTGTTCAGGATCAGTGGACAAAGTTCAAAACCATCGTACAATATGCGTTAGATGAGTATGTGCCAAGCAAGATCGTAAGAGATGGAAAAGAGCCGCCGTGGTACAACAACCAAGTTAGAAAACTGCTGCGGAAGCAAAGGGAACTTCACAGCAAACATAAACATAGCCAAAGCCTTGCAGACAAACAAAAATTACGCGAAGCGAAATGTAGTATGACGAGGGCTATGCGAGAGGCGTTCAATGTATTCGAAAGTAAAGTTCTATGTATTGACTTGGCAGAAAATCCTAAGAAATATTGGTCTTATGTCAAAGCGGTAGGTGGATCAAAACAAAATGTCCAGACACTCTGTGACCAAAATGGTACTGAAACAGAAGATGACAGACTAAAGGCCGAAATACTAAATGTCTTTTTCCAAAGCTGTTTCACAAAGGAAGACAGCACTGTAGTTCCTTCTCTAGATTATCGTACAGATGACAAAATGGTAGATATCGAAATAGACGACAGAGGGATAGAGAAACAATTAAAATCGCTCAAAAGAGGAAAGGCCGCTGGACCTGATGGGATACCAGTTCGATTTTACACAGAGTACGCGAAGGAACTTGCCCCCCTTCTTGCAGCGGTGTACCGTAGGTCTCTAGAAGAGCGTAGCGTTCCAAAGGATTGGAAAAGGGCACAGGTCATCCCCGTTTTCAAGAAGGGACGTCGAACAGATGTGGCTGAACTATAGACCTATATCTCTAACGTCGATCAGTTGTAGAATTTTGGAACACGTATTATGTTCGAGTATAATGACTTTTCTGGAGACTAGAAATCTACTCTCTAGGAATCAGCATGGGTTTCGAAAAAGACGGTCGTGTGAAACCCAGCTCGCGCTATTCGTCCACGAGACTCAGAGGGCCATAGACGCGGGTTCACAGGTAGATGCCGAGTTTCTTGACTTCCACAAGGCGTTCGATACAGTTCCCCACAGTTGTTTAATGAACAAAGTAAGAGCAATTGTGTGATTGAAGAGTCCCTATATAACAGAACGCAGCATGTCATTCTCAATGGAGAGAAGTCCTCCGAAGTAAGAGTGTTTTCAGGTGTGCCGCAGGGGAGTGTCATAGGACCGTTGCTATTCACAATATACATAAATGACCTTGTGGATGACATCGGAAGTTCACTGAGGCTTTTTGCAGATGATGCTGTGGTTTTTCGAGAGGTTGTAACAATGGAAAATTGTACTGAAATGCAGGAGGATCTGCAGCGAATTGACGCATGGTGCAGGGAATGGCAATTGAATCTCAATGTAGACAAGTGTAATGTGCTGCAAATACATAGAAAGATAGATCCCTACTGGCAGAAGTAAAGCTGTGAGTACCGGGCGTGAGTCGTGCTTCGGTAGCTCAGACGGTAGAGCACTTTGCCGCGAAAGGCAAAGGTCCCGAGTTCGAGTCTCGGTCGGGCACACAGTTTTAATCTGCCAGGAAGTTTCATATCAGCGCACACTCCGCTGCAGAGTGAAAATCTCATTCCAGATCCCTTATCATTTAGCTACAAAATAGCAGGCCAGTAACTGGAAGCAGTTAAATCCATAAATTATCTGGGAGTACGCATTAGGAGTGATTTAAAATGGAATGATCATATAAAGTTTATCGTTCGTAAAGCAGATGCCAGATTGAGATTCATTGGAAGAATCCTAAGGAAATGCAATCCGAAAACAAAGGAAGTAGGTTACAGTAAGCTTGTTCGCCCACTGCTTAATACTGCTCACCAGTGTGGGATCCGTACCAGATAGGGTTGATAGAAGAGATAGAGAAGATCCAATGGAGAGCAGCGCGCTTCGTTACAGGATCACTTAGTAATCGCGAAAGCGTTACGGAGATGATAGATAAACTCCAATGGAAGACTCTGCAGGAGAGACGCTCAGTAGCTCGGTACGGTCTTTTGTTAAAGTTTCGAGAACATACCTTCACCGAAGAGTCAAGCAGTATATTGCCCTCTCCTACGTATATATCGCGAAGAGACCATGAGGATAAAATGAGAGAGATTAGAGCCCACACAGAGGCATACCGACAATCCTTCTTTCCACGAACAATACGAGACTGGAATAGAAGGGAGAACCGATAGAGGTACTCGAGGTACCCTCCACCACACACCATCAGGTGGCTTGAGGAGTATGGATGTAGATGTAGATGAAGCGGCCGGCAGAGTGATGTACGGGGGTTTTTGAAGGACTCCCTTCCTCAGCGCCGGATTGGTCGCAGGGGACTTGAGGACCTGCCTCTGCACTTCTGGCAACGAGATCTGATCTCACACCCTGCGTCTATGGGGTTATGTGAAGGAAGCTGGTTACGTCCCGCCTCTAACAGCCACTCCGAACGATCTATGGAACCGGAGCACTGCTGCCGTGCAGTCAGTGACAGCAGATATACTTTCCCGTGTGTGGGGCGAGTTTGGGTACCGCATCGATGTTTGCCGTGCAGCCAACGGTGGTCACATTGAACATTCATAACATTTAACACATTTCTCATTATTATATAATTATTAAAAGTAATTAATTACAAATTATTAAATTTATTAAATTGATATCAAGCACTACGAAAAAAAACTTTGAAAATTCCTCTCTTCATTGGTATAAAGCTTATTTATTTTGGATTTGTACTTGAATAAATACGAAGTTTTGAAAATGGATCCATCATTTAGAATGACATATACTTTGAAGCAGTGGTCAGACTGCCCAACTCCTTAAGCAGATGTCTACAGGATGATCTTGGATTATTATTACAGCACATTGTTGAGGCATGGAAACTTTCTTTCTTAAAGATGAGTTACCCATAACATTATTATATAGGACAGTATTGAATGAAAATATGCGAAATATGTCAGCTTACTGATTTCTCTCTTCGCAAGATTTGCAATGATTCTAAGTGCAAATGTGGCTGAACTAAGTTGTTTTAGGATTCCAAAATGTGCTTTTTCCAATTTAAATTCTCATCAGTACGGAAACCTAAGAATTTTGTAGTTCCCACAGAATTTCTTATTTTCTCACCACATGTTACTCTTATCACTGATCCAGTATAACAGCACGTGCTGAACTGAAAATGCTGTGTCTTTTTAAAATGGAGGATGGGCCCATTCGCAGAAAACCTTCAACGATACTTTCAAAAACATTGTTTACCATTTCTTCCATTTCTGTATGAGTACTTACATTGATTACTAGTGAAAAAAGAACTACTTCTGCTTCATGTATATTAGACAAAAGATCCTTTATATGTATGAGGAAGAACAGTGGACCTAAGATTAAACATTCTTGAACTCCGTATGTGATTCCTCCCAGTTACAACTATCTCCTCAGGCTATATCGTTTGAATTACTGATAACGGCTTTGTGCATTCTTTTGGTTAGATACGACATTATCCATTAGCTGGCTATACCACCAATCCGGTAAAACTTCAATTTATCTAGGAGAATACTGTGTCTCACACAGTCAACAACGTTAAGGCCGGTTTCCGCCAGGGCTGCCGCGTGTCAAAACCGTGCGACAGGGCCTCGTTGCCATGGAAATGCAGTCAGGGGCGTGGCATAGCCGGCTCTACGTCGCTCCTGGGTTGGAAATTTTCTCTGTTTGGGGACTGTATGTTTGCGTTGTCCTCATCATTTCATCATCATCATCATCATCATCATTCGTGACTGTGGCTCGATTGGACTGTGTACAAATTTGGACTTTGTACGGGCACTAATGACGCGCAGTTGAGCGCCCCACAAACCGAACATATCGTCTGCGTCGCGATTTGCTCATGACGAACCGCTGCCGCTGCCGCTGCCGCGTGCCGCGTTCCAGGTCCGCCCCGCCAATCACAGAATGCGCTGATCGTGACGTCAGGCACAGAACCCCCGCTACCAGAACTTTCGCCGAAGCGCTGGCGCGGGCGCGGCAGCAGCTATGAAATACTTATCGTCCGATTCCAAGGATACTGTTTGGTGAAAAAATTTGATTCTTCTGCATCTTACAGCCTGATATTTTCGCTCGATAAAGGAGTCAATTTCTTTTCATATTAGTCGTGGTTACTTGCTGTATCACTGTTACGTAAACTATTATACGAAATTTTTATCGAGTATGCCGAGGTAAAAATCCATTGCATGTAGTTCATTGCAGATAATACCTTACTGCATATGAAATGTAGCCAACACATCATAATTGTTTTTAAAGTTGAGAGCAGAACGATAGCTATAACCGTTATCGAGACATTAAATGACATATCAGCAGATGGGCCGCGAGAGATTCGCTCGTGATGCGACCGATACTTCCCCTGCCCGTCGTAAACCATGTGGTTGTATCAGCCGCAAATTTCATAAACAGTTCAATAATTCGAATCGCATTTCCTTTCTTTTTTTTTTGACAACGATAGCTCGTAAAGAGTCACGTATTTTTTCTTGTGATAACTATGCAAAATCTATTTATCCACTGAGATGTGAAAATAACTATAGTTTTTCACAATGGATCGATGAACTTTTTTAAATAGCATTTAATATCATGTGAAATGAGAATTATGGTGACATGGAACACATTAATATTTATAGTATTCTATGTAGACCTACAGAAGTAAAACCGAAGCTAATTTGCTGACATGTCAAAATATGCATGTCGCTAAGTATTTGCAACTATAGATTACTTCGTTTTGTAAGTAACAAACGCATTTTTCTTGTTGCAGTGTTACTTGTTCCAGACGCGTTTCGCCTGTTACTTTAAGGCATCTTCACTGGAGTCTAGAATAATTCAATTTTGTTTTGATATGCAATGTTTGTACATTATAAGACAGTTCACATCTTATTTTTTACGTAAATAAGTGATTACTTACAGTTAGTCGAGTTTTTGGCTGACATCTACGTTTCCTCTCATCTGCTCACATGCTGGAGGTCGTATTTAAACTTAACTTACGGAACATAAACACATTTTCATTTAAACTTAACTTACGGAACATAAACACATTTTCACGTCTGCACTTTTTTCTTCAGAATTTACATATTCTCAGCTCTAATTGGTGTGGACACCTATTATTCTTCTGTCACTGGCTGTAGACATTTTACCGAAAACTGTGATTTGAAGTCGTAACTACAGTGCGTTCACTTTCGGCTCTTCCTATTTGGCTTGATTATGTGCATGTTGCCAACATAACGAACTACGTGCTGAAAATTAACGTCTGTTAATTTCTGTTCTCTTTATATCTGTATGAGTGTATGGCTAGTCAATGTGAGTTATATAAAGTTGATTGATAATGCTATACCTGTCAGAGAGTAGTTCAAAGTTTTGGTGTTCAGCTGATTAGAGTTTTGGTTTAAATGTTGTGCGAAGGGGTTCATGTAAGAGTAAACTCACTGCTTACATAAATGAAATAGTAGAATAACACTTCAGCATGTGATTATTATCAGAATAGTTTCACCCAACTCCTTTGTCCTCACTTTTACGTGAACCTCTCCATTAAACATTTAAACCAAAAGTCGAGTCAGCTGCACACGAAAACTTTCATCCACTCTCTGAGAGCTATTACATTCATAATCAACTTTCTACAACTCGGCCTGACTAACTACACGGACACACAGGCACACACAAACAAATAAACAAACAGATATAAAGAGAACAGATATGAACAGACTCTAGTTTTCAGCACACACGTCGTTAGGTTGGCAATATGCACATAAACAAACCGAATAAGAAGAGAGATAAATTGAATACACAGTAGTTATGACTTTAAATTTGATTTTGGTAGAATAACCCCTGCTAGTGACAGAAGAATAACAGTGCTCCACACCAATTAGCGAAAACAACATGAATTTTGCGAAGAAAAAAGTTTGTAACATGAAACTGTGTTTATGTCTCGTAAGTGCAATTGTAGTGTGCCTGTGACAGGATGAGAGGAAAAGCGGATGCCAGCCAAAAACTCGATTAACTGCAAGTAATCACTTATTCACGTAAAAAAATAAGACGTGAACTGTTTGATAACCTACAAATATCGCGAAGATTCCACTGGAAATGCCTTAAAGTAAAATGTGAAACGCGTCTGGAACAAGTAAAATACATCACGCGAGGAAAAGGGCGTTTGTTATTACGATACGAATATTTCTGTGCTTGCTGCTGGTCATGGCTACGTAAACAAACTTGATATTACGAGGGCAGTTCAATAAGTAATGCAACACATTTTTTTTCTCGGCCAATTTTGGTTGAAAAAACCGGAAATTTCTTGTGGAATATTTTCAAACATTCCCGCTTCGTCTCGTATAGTTTCATTGACTTCCGACAGGTGGCAGCGCTGTACGGAGCTGTTAAAATGGCGTCTGCAAAAGATGTGCGTTGCAAACAACGGGCAGTGATCGAGTTTCTTTTGGCGGAAAACCAGGGCATCTCAGATATTCATAGGCGCTTGCAGAATGTCTACGATGATGTGGCAGTGGACCAAAGCACGGTGAGTCGTTGGGCAAAGCGTGTGTCATCATCGCCGCAAGGTCAAGCAAGACTGTCTGATCTCCCGCGTGCGGGCCGGCCGTGCACAGCTGTGACTCCTGCAATGGCGGAGCATGCGAACACACTCGTTCGAGATGATCGACGGATCACCATCAAACAACTCAGTGCTCAGCTTGACATCTCTGTTGGTAGTGCTGTCACAATTGTTCACCAGTTGGGATATTCAAAGGTTTGTTCCCGCTGGGTCCCTCGTTGTCTAACCGAACACCATAAAGAGCAAAGGAGAACCATCCGTGCGGAATTGCTTGCTCATCATGTGGCTGAGGGTGACAATTTCTTGTCAAAGATTGTTACAGGCGATGAAACATGGGTTCATCACTTCGAACCTGAAACAAAACGGCAATCAATGGAGTGGCGCCACACCCACTCCCCTACCAAGAAAAAGTTTAAAGCTATACCCTCAGCCGGTAAAGTCATGGTTACAGTCTTCTGGGACGCTGAAGGGGTTATTCTGTTCGATGTCCTTCCCCATGGTCAAACGATCAACTCTGAAGAAACGACTTCAGCGTGTTCGTAGGCACAAAAATCAGAACGAACTTCTCCTTCTTCATGACAACGCAAGACCTCACACAAGTCTTCGCACCCGAGAGGAGCTCACAAAACTTCAGTGGACTGTTCTTCCTCATGCACCCTACAGCCCCGATCTCGCACCGTCGGATTTCCATATGTTTGGCCCAATGAAGGACGCAATCCGTGGGATGCACTACGCGGATAATGAAGAAGTTATTGATGCAGTACGACGTTGGCTCTGACATCGACCAGTGGAATGGTACCGTGCAGGCATACAGGCCCTCATTTCAAGGTGGCGTAAGGCCGTAGCATTGAATGGAGATTACGTTGAAAAATAGTGTTGTGTAGCTAAAAGATTGGGGAATAACCTGGTGTCCTTCAATGCTGAATAAAACAACCCCTGTTTCAGAAAAAAAATGTGTTGCATTACTTATTGAACTGCCCTCGTAATTATGTCGTTTTGCATTAACACATTTCGTTTATTAGCGACGTTTAGAATACTTTATTATTGCATATAATAACACCATATGGCCAGTTACTCTTTCCAGTATCGCTAAAATAGTATTTACAGGCAGGATATATAGCTTCTGGTACGTCGATTTCTTTTACCGAAAGATTTTACATCCCTGATAGAATTTTTATGTCAAACAGTTTGGCATAAAGTACCAAATATAATATTCTATGTATCGTCTTCAATAACCATAAAGTCTTATTGATCCCAGTCTTGCAAGTAGTTATGAGGAACCAGTCATAATAATTAGTTTCACAGTTACGACTTTCGGTGTTATGATCCAATTTCCCATTCGATATTTAGTTTGCAAAATGTGCTATTTACTTTTTGATTAACTTGCTTTCTCGATACAAACGGTAATTAAAAATAGTTTTAGATGATGTTTATGCATCCTTTAATACATCTGAGAATGGTCACATGATATTTGAAGTCAGCGGAAAAGCCTCCACTGGACAAAAAGCATGGGTCAATAGGTTCACAGTATAGTTAATCAAAGGCACCGGGCGTTTCAGTGGGTCCGACCCCATACCGCAGTGGCAGTCCGTCATTGGCTACCGCTAGCTTCTGCCGCTTCCGGATGGGAACGCCAATTCCGCAAGCCGCCGCGTCACCGCGGAAAAAGGCCGATTCCCACTAGGGCTGCCGCGAGTCAAAACCGCGCGGCAGCGGCGTGGTTGCCATAGAAACGCCGTCAGAGCCGCGGCATAGCGGCCTCTGCGTCGCGGTTTGCCAAATGTCGAACCGCTGCCGCTGCCACGTGCCGTGCACCAGGTCCGCGCCGCCAATCACAGAACGCGCTGAGCGTGACGTCAGACACAGAACCTCGGCTACACGATGTTTCGCCGAACCGCTGGTGCGTACGCGGCGGCAGCTGTGTAATACTTATCATCCAATTCCAAGGAAATTAGTTGGTGAAAAAAATTCATTCCTCTGTATCTTACAGACTGATATCTTCGCTCAATAAAGGACTGAATTTCTTTTCGTTATTCGTCGTGGTTACTTGCTGTATCGCTTTTATGTAAACCGCTACCAGAAATTTTATTGAGTGTGCAGTGGTAAAAACGGATTGCGTGGACTTTGCGTATAGTTCATTTTAGGTCATACATGATTGCGTATGGAATTTAGTCAACATATCGAAATTGTTTTTAAAGTTGAGAGCAGAACGATAGCTATCACCGTTCTCGAAATACTGGATGATATGTCGGCGGACGGGCCGTGCGCTGGTCGCTCTCGAAACAACCGATACTTCGCCCTGCTCGTCGTTGTATCAGCCCCAAATTTCGTAAACGGTTCAAGAAATCGAAACGGGATATTTTTGCAAATGGTAGCTCGTAAGGAGTTATGTATTTCGTTGCATGGTAAGTATGTAAAATCTATTTATCTATTGACATGTGAAGGTTCCTACAGTTTTTTGGAATGGATCAATGAATTTCTTTAATCGGCATTTAATAGCATGTGAAACGAGAATTACAGTGACGTGGAACACATTAGTATTTACAATATTCTGTACAGACCTACAGAAGTTAAACCGAAACTAATTAGCTGGTATGTCATAAGATGTAATTTGCTATGTATCTACAGCTAATGATTATTTCGTTTTGTAAGCAACAAACGCTTTGTTCTTACTGCAGTGTACTTTATTTGTTCAAGATGCGCTTCGCCTTTCACTTTAAGGCATCTTCGGTGGAATCTAGAATGGTTCAATTTTGTTTTGATATATGATATTTGTAAAGTACAAAACAGTTCACATCTTATTTTTTTACGTAAATAAGTGCTTATTTACAGTTAATCGAGTTTTTGGCGGACATTGCGTTTCCTTTCATCTGGTCACATGCTGAAGGTTGAATTAAAACTTAGCTTATGGAACATAAGCACATTTTCATGTTCGCTCTTTCTTTTCACAATTTTCGTGTTCTTTACCATAATGGGTGTGGAGTACTATTATTCTTCTGTCACTAGCTGTAGACATTTTACCGAAAACTATGATTTAAAGTCGTAACTATAATGTGTTCACTTTAAAACTAACGCCTGTTTATTTCTGCTCCTTATATCTGTATGGTGTGTGGCTACTCAGAGAGAGGAACAGAAGGTTGAAAGTGAATGCAGTATTTGTCAGAGAATGTTTGAAAATGTTGGCATTCGGCTGGTTTGAGTTCTGGTTTAAATGTTTTATGGAGGGGTTCATGTGAGAGTAGACTTGGAATATCACTGCTTGCATTAATAGATGAAATAGTAAAATAACATTTCAACAGATGATTATCTACTAGCACCCAGCTCCTGTGTCCTCACTCTTACGTGAATCCTTCTACAAAATATTTAAACCAAAACTTGAATCAGCTGAACATGAAAACTTTCACCCACGCTCTGAGATTCACATTCAACTTTCTACAACTCATCCTGACTAACTACACACACACACACACACACAATTATAAACAGATGTAAAACGGACAGAATGAACAGACTTTAGTCTCCAGCATATACTTAATTTGGTTGGCAACATGTACATAAACAAAGCAAATAACAAGAGACACAAATTGAACATAAGTAGTTACGACTTTAAATCAGTCTTTGGTCAAATATCCGCAGCTAGCAACAGATGAATAATGTGCTCCACACCAATTAGCGCAAAGAACATGAAAATTGTGATGAAAAAAGTTTGTAACGCGAAAATGTGCTTATGTCTCGTAAGTGCGACCTACAGTCTGAGACCAAATGAGAGGAAACACACATGCCAACCAAAAACTCGATTAACTGTATGTAATCCGTTATTCATGTAAAAAATAAGATTTTGAACTGTTTCACAATCTGCAAATATCGCAAAGAGTCCACTGGAAATGCCTTAAAGTAAAAGGCGAAAAGCGTCTAGAACAAATAAAATACATCATAGCAAGAATATGGTGTTCGTTATTTACTAAACCAACATTTCTGTGCTTGCTGCAGGTGACGGCCACTTAACAAAACTCTTATTAATTATTTCGTTTTTACCTTAAGACATTTTGTTTATTTGTAACGTTTAGAATACTTTATAATTACATCGTACATTGTTTCAAACTGTTCATCACCTATGGTGTAGGTAGGCATGTTAACTTGCAACACTGTGTGACTGTTACCGTTATGTCAATCTTGGTAATGATATTGTTAATGGCCGTTTAGAGATGGAGCAGAGTGTTGTGATACTACTTGGTTGTTAGTTTCAGTAGCTAACAGTCGCAGAGTGGTTGAACTATAGTACATGAGCTTAGCATCGCAAATATTGAGGATCAACTGTCAGAAATTTTTAATTATAAATAAATGACTATCAGATAACAGGTAATGTGCTATCATTACGGCAAACAGCGTTTAAGTTCTGCAGCTTGCAATACTAAAAGCTGTTATGAAAGTAACAGTAAGTTTCTGTTCTGGGGCAATTGGTTGTCCAAATGAGATAGTGAACTATCACGAATGGTAGCCATGAAACCTGTTTATGGTGAAATAAGAAAATATGAATAAAGAAATATGTGAAAGAGTACACTGTAAAAAAATAAAAAACTACGTCTTTCCTTCGTGTAGGTTAATCAAACGCACCGGGCGTTTCAGTGGGTCCCGCCCCATACCTCACTGGCGGTCCGTCATTGGCTACCGCTAGTATCTGCCGCTTCCAGATGGGAACGCCAATTCCGTGGGCCGCCGCGTCAACGCGGAAAACGCTTACCCCTGCCGTTGCCGCGCACCGCGATCTAGTGGGAATCGGCCTTCAGATAGGTCGCAGAAAATACCGGGTAGCGCTATTTTATTACTTAGTGCTTGCATAATTTGGTTGGTGAACATATAAATGGAATTTTCAGTAGAGCACTTCTTCTGAAATCTCAACTGCAATTTGCTGTGGATATTATTTTTGATAAGGTTAGATACTACTCTGGAATACATCACCATCATCATCATCATTTAAGACTGCTTATGCCTTTCAGCGTTCAGTCTGGAGCATAGCCCCCCTTATAAAATTCCTCCATGATCCCCTATTCAGTGCTAACATTGGTGCCTCTTCTGACGTTAAACCTATTACTTCAAAATCATTCTTAACCGAATCCAGGTACCTTCTCCTTGGTCTGCCCCGACTCCTCCTACCCTCTACTGCTGAACCCATGAGTCTCTTGGGTAACCTTGCTTCTCCCATGCGTGTAACATGACCCCACCATCTAAGCCTGTTCGCTCTGACTGCTACATCTATAGAGTTCATTCCCAGTTTTTCTTTGATTTCCTCATTGTGGACACCCTCCTGCCATTGTTCCCATCTACTAGTACCTGCAATCATCCTAGCTACTTTCATATCCGTAACCTCAACCTTATTGATAAGGTAACCTGAATCCACCCAGCTTTCGCTCCCATATAACAAAGTTGGTCGAAAGATTGAACGGTGCACAGATAACTTAGTCTTGGTGCTGACTTCCTTCTTGCAGAACAGAGTAGATCGTAGCTGAGCGCTCACTGCATTAGCCTTGCTACACCTCGCTTCCAGTTCTTTCACTATCTTGCCATCCTGTGAGAATATGCATCCTAAGTACTTGAAACCATCCACCTGTTCTAACTTTGTTCTTCCTATTTGGCACTCAATCCGTTTATATTTCTTTCCCACTGACATCACCTTGTCAAAGATTTTGGAAAATGTCAGCAGGGAAACAGGTTGGTAGTTCTTGTCGTCTCTCTTATTACCTTTCTTCAAGACTGGGTTAACAGCGCGGGATTAGCTGAGCGGTCTAGGGTGCTGCAGTCATGGACTGTGCGGCTGGTCCCGGCGGAATTCGAGTCCTCCCTCGGGCATGGGTGTGTGTGTGTTTGTCCTTAGGATAATTTAGGTTAAGTAGTATTAAGCTTAGTACTGATGTCCTTAGCAGTTAAGTACCATAAGATTTCACACACATTTGAACATTTTTGAACTGGGTTAACAACAGCAATACGGATGCATTACATATTTCAGATAATACTGGGCTTACTATATGGGAACCAATCTTTAGTTCTCTATTGGAAGCACCGTCTAAGCCAGACGAGCTTTTATTTTTGGAAGAATGCATAATTTTCATAATTGCGGAAATAGAAGTAGGTGAAATATTCGTACAACTGAATTTTACGAGAGTTATTTTTTCAACATACTGCTGTGATTTTTCTCTTGAACTGTTTGTCCATATGCTTTCTACTGTATTTAAGAAATGATCATTAAATACATTTGCTGCCTGTGGTTCACCATTTATAGACCTCCATTCAGTTCAGTGGTAACGTTATCTTGTTCTGTAACAGGTTGTCCTGTCTCTTGTTTCACTACATTCTACATGGCATTAAGTCTATTTTCAGAACTACTGATTTCTGACATTACGTGCATGTTCCTTGACTTTTTAATAATTTTTCTTAGGAATTTTGAGTAGTTTTTGCAGCGTGCAAGAACTGCAGATTTGTTACTTGCTCTTGCCAAAAGACACATTTCCCTTTTCCTTTCACAAGTTACTTTAATTCCTCTAGTGAACCACAGTTTTTTTACATAGCTGTTTAATGTCATTTCTGATTAGCATATGCGGAAAGCTATTTTCAATAATGATTTGTCATGAAATACATCAAATTTAATGCCAGCATTTGGTTCATTATAAATTTCGTTTCAGATCATCTGATGTACGTTATTCTTGTCCTTGAGCCATTAATTATTCTAACTGATTTGAACTGAAGAGTATTCACACTGTAAGGCACTATGTCATTTATCTCAAATGTGCATGACGTTCCTGGGTGAACAGTTATTTTCTTGCTCTGAGCTTCACCAAAGAAAACTCTGTCATTCAGGGTCCTGCTGTCTTAATGCAGCTTTATTGAAAAGTTAATCACTGAGATCAAATTGTAGGATCCAAATAAGGTTTCCAGATCATATTTACTATCAGAACCCATTAGAAAATCGACACTGAAGTCACCACAGATTATTAACTGCTTGCCGCTGTCTGACAGAAAACACCGTTGGGAATACAAATTCCTCATAAATAGTTCAAAATTTCCCAGTAGGGATCTATATACAGTTACAATTAAAAGTGAACTGTTTATCGGTATTAATTCACAAGCATACACTTCTATGTGCTGATCACTACAAAACCTGCTTGTCTCTATATTTCTGAACGTTTGTTCTGCCTCAGTATATATGTAACAACTCCTCCTCCTCCCATGTTAGTTCTGCATGGTTATGAGGTGCTCAGACAAGCACAGGACATCTATCTTACAAAGCTCTTTTACCTTATTACTCTAATATTTAGATAAAATAAACTACCCTTACTTTTCAGTGCATTCTTAAATACAGGGTGAACATAAAGTCCGGGAACACTTTCAATTATTTATAGCACAAGAACCAAACATTGTACAGATATCATACATATTTCATTTCAAGAGAAACCCTTAAAGTTTTTTTACATGTATACCGCCACAGCGTAGTTTGGTAATTTCCCAATAGTCAGCGCTGGTCGCAAACATGGCGAGTTCAGGTGCGGAGCGAGCTTCCTGTGTGTTGGAGTTCGGCAAAAACAAGTGTGCTACAGCTGTTCAACGGATGTTTAGAACCAAGTACGGTAAGAAGCCACCAACAAGGAAGGCAATTTACCACTGGCAGAACAAATTCGTTACGATGGGTTGCTTGTGCTTGTGGCGCGCGTACGAGAGACATTCATAAGGAGTCCTTAGAAATCGGTGCGTCGTGCATCCCGTGACTCGAAATGGCTCCAATGACAGTGTGGAAAGTCCTGCCACTGAAGCTGTCTATGAAACCATTCAAATTGGAGCTAGTGCAGAATCTCAATGACGACGACAAAGACACGCGTTTTGAGTTTTGTTCGCAGTTGCAACAACTGTATGAGGATGGGGATGGCATTGTTGATCACTTAATTTCGAGCGACGAAGCAACTTTTCACACTAATGGGAAAGTGAATAGGCATAATTGTCGAACCTGGGGTACAAAGCAACCACACGAATGTACTGAATTTGAGCCTGATTTCCCAAAGGTATATGTTTTTGTGCCTTGTCACGTCGAAAACTGTACGGGCCATTCTTCTTCACCGAGAGCACTGTCACTGGATATTCCTACTTGGACACGTTGTAGTAATGGTTAATGGTTCAAATGGCTCTGAGCACTATGGGACCTAACATCTCAGGTCACCAGTCGCCTAGAACTTAGAACTACTTAAACCTAACTAACCCAAGGACATCACACACATCCATGCCCGAGGCAGGATTCGAACCTGCGGCCGTAGCGGTCGCGCGGTTCCAGACTGAAGCGCCTAGAACCGCTCGGCCACACTGGCCGGCAATGGCTAATGCCTCAAATGCAATCGGACTCTCCGTTCATCTTTCAGCAGGATTGGGCTCCACCCCACTTCCATCGTAAAGTTTGTGGGTAGCTGAACACGGAACTGCCGCATCGATGGATCGGCCGTGCTACAGAAGGGGACAGCTGTTTCATGAAATGGCCTCCCCCATTACCAGATCTCACTCAGTGTGACTTTTTCCTGTGGGGACACATTAAAGATCTGGTGTATGTACCGCCTCTACCACGTGATGTAGCAGAGCTCCGGGAGAGAATACGGGAAACGATTGCCACAGTCGACGAAGCCGTGCTGGGACGGGTATGACAAGAATTCGATAACCGTATTGACGTCGATGACCGTATATGGTTCACATATCGAATGTTTGTAAAAAATCTTTCAGAGTTTCTCTTCAAAATGTAATATGTATGACATCTGTACAATGTTTAGCTCTTGTGCAATAAATAATTGAAAGTGTTCCCGCACTATATGTACACCCTGTGTTTTATTGGGATCTTCTGTTATTTTGACTTCTTTCAAAACAGAATGCCTGAATCCTGATTCTAACCCAAAAAAGGTGCCGCTCTGACACATATAAACACATGGAACTTGCTTTGTTGTGGTGGTGGCCCCCCGTATGTTATATGCAGCCAACATATCTTTCCCTCTCCAAGTCAGGTGTAGGCCATGTCAGTATATTACCGTCTCCCAATTGCATCAACAAGCACTGCATTCATATGAGATTTGATTTCAGTCAGCTGCAGCCTGCTCAAATCAGTGTTCACATGGCTGACAACAACTTTACCCCGGGGCTGGTCATGGCGCTGTAGGACCGCCAGAATACTCACATTTGTGTGTGTAGTTCCTACTCCTATTTCTTTCAGATCACTCTTAATGCCGTAATTACTGTCCTTAGCCCTGCTCCACCTAGTACAATAACTTGATCATCTTTGTACAAATTCCCTATGTCCTTTTTCATTGGAAATATGAAATTAACAATGAATGGACACGGTCTACTTAAATTGTTGGGAAGAAAAACAGAAAAATTAAACGGGACACTACGTTAAATGTGCCAAAAGGTAAACAAAAATATGGCTGCAACCCAACTTTACTATCTTTTCGCGGTTTCTGGACTGGTACATAAAGAAAAGTTATACATTTTACATTATGCTTAAAAAAGCTCACTGATACACATACTTACAGAGTAATTTGTACTAAGCCGTTATTGCAATCTAAACAACTTACTTTTACAAGAGCGAAAAAACACCGACGTTTCGCCTGGCGCAGGTCTCTTGGAGATGAAATATTGAAGATGGGCATTTCTGCACAAGAAATAACACTTGAATTCTCTTTGTATGTCAAAAGGTTCTATACAGTGTTCAATAATAACGCATGGCTATGTATTCTGTTTAACGATAAGTTTTGTTGAGCGAATTATGAGAACTTTGATTTTAGCCTTGTCTCTGCGCGTGTTTGCTAATTTCTTTAAATAATTGACGTAAAGAATATGTATTTTATCTGACATATAACCAATTAGTTTGCTTCCAATTAAAATTTCTATATGTTCGAATGAAAAGAGTTTCTAAAAGTGCATTTCATGGTAAGGAAGAAGTGATTCAGTTTCCTAAAGTGTGACTATGGATGTGACTGCTTGTCAAATGGCTGAGCACTATGGAACTTAACATCTGACACAGGCCGGCTGACTGCTTGTCAAAGCAGTCAAATTGTACAATCAGTGAAAGAATGGGTTTTATTTTAAACTCTAATAGTAAAAAATAGTATAAATCTGATAGTCAATGGCGCTACCATGACAGTGCATGAAAGAGTGATTGTGTGGTACAAATATACAGGATTGTAAATTATTGAAGCACTCCGTCTTCAGGCCACAAGTGGCCCATCGGGACCATCCGACCGCCGTGTCATCCTCAGCTGAGGATGCGGATAGGAGGGCGTGTGGTCAGCACACCGCTCTCCTGGGATGGTTTTCTGTTACCGGAGGCGCTACTATTCGGTCGAGTAGCTCCTCAAGTGGCATCACGAGGCTGAGTGCACCCCGAAAAATGGCAACAGCGCAGGGCAGCCGCGATGGTCACCCATCCAAGTGTCGGCCACGCCCGACAGCGCTTAACTTCGGTGATCTGACGAGAACTGGTGCATCCACTGCGGCAAGGCCGTTGGCACAAATTATTGAAGAGTGACTATGAATTAAAATAATTCTCGGGTGAAGAGACTTGAGTGTGAACTTAATGTTGTCATGTACAGGGAGAAGTTCGTTTGCATTTCTGTGACGACGAACACGCTGGAGTGCAACACTGAAGGAGTCGCTACTGTGTATGGGCAGCAACACACCAGATATGTTTGCATGATCTTACTGCAGTGATGGCAGACGCCTCGTCCAACGACTACCCGTGATTCT
The DNA here is from genome assembly GCF_021461385.2 of Schistocerca piceifrons. NCBI lineage: Eukaryota > Metazoa > Arthropoda > Insecta > Orthoptera > Acrididae > Schistocerca > Schistocerca piceifrons. The sequence goes on from NC_060138.1 coordinate 848,714,994, forward strand.
GTTCACTACCAGGTCTCCATAGGCCTTCTGCAACCGTCTATGAATATCTACGATGCTCTGGTTTTCTGCCAAAAGGAACTCAGTGACAGCTCTCTGGCTGGAACACACCTCCTTTGCAGTCACCACTTTGAAGGCTACGTATAATGCACCACTTATCAGATCTTTTCAAACTACAGAGTCTTAGGGGGAATATTCCGCGATGTCCTACAACAAGTACTGAATTTTTTTCAACCGAAATTAGTCGAGAAAAAATGTGTTGCATTACTTAGTGAACACCCCTCGTAAAAACAATGCTGGGTCATGCCCCACATGGTCTTCCTAAGTATGACATGTTGTTGTTGTTGTTGTCTTCAGTCCTGAGACTGGTTTGATGCAGCTCTCCATGCTACTCTATCCTGTGCAAGCTTCTTCATCTCCCAGTACGTACTGCAACCTACATCCTTCTGAATCTGCTTAGTGTATTCATCTCTTGGTCTCCCTCTACGATTTTTACCCTCCACACTGCCCTCCAATGCTAAATTTGTGATCCCTTGATGCCTCAGAACATGTCCTACCAACCGGTCCCTTCTTCTTGTCAAGTTGTGCCACAAACTCCTCTTCTCCCCAAATCTGTTCAATACCTCCTCATTATTTATGTGATCTAACCATCTAATCTTCAGCATTCTTCTGTAGCACCACATTCCAAAAGCATCTATTCTCTTCTTGTCCAAACTATTTATCGTCAATGTTTCACTTCCATACATGGCTACACTCCATACAAATACTTTCAGAAACGGCTTCCTGACATTTAAATCTATACTCGATGTTAACAAATTTCTCTTCTTCAGAAACGCTTTCCTTGCCATTGCCAGTCTACATTTTATATCCTCTCTACTTCGACCATCATCAGTTATTTTGCTCCCCAAATAGCAAAACTGCTTTACCACTTTAAGTGTCTCATTTCCTAATCAAATTCCCTCAGCATCACCCGACTTAATTCGACTACATTTCATTATCCTTGTTTTGCTTTTGTTGATGTTCATCTTATACCCTCCTTTCAAGACACTGTCCATTCCGTTCAACTGCTCTTCCAAGTCCTTTGCCGTCTCTGACAGAATTACAATGTCATCGGCGAACCTCAAAGTTTTTATTTCTTCTCCATGGATTTTAATACCTACTCCAAATTTTTCTTTTGTTTCCTTCACTGCTTGCTCAATATACGGATTGAATAACATCAGGGACAGGCTACAACCCTGTCTCACTCCCTTCCCAACCGCTGCTTCCCTTTCATGCCCCTCGACTCTTATAGCTGCCATCTGGTTTCTGTACAAATTGTAAATAGCCTTTTTCTCCCTGTATTTTACTCCTGCCATCTTAAGAATTTTTTTAAAAAAGTACAGGGTGTTTCAAAAATGACCGGTATATTTGAAACGGCAATAAAAACTAAACGAGCAGCGACAGAAATACACCGTTTGTTGCAATATGCTTGGGACAACAGTACATTTTCAGGCAGACAAACTTTCGAAATTACAGTAGTTACAATTTTCAACAACAGATGGCGCTGCGGTCTGGGAAACTCTATAGTACGATATTTTCCACATATCCACCATGCGTAGCAATAATATGGCGTAGTCTCTGGATGAAATTACCCGAAACCTTTGACAACGTGTCTGGCGGAATGGCTTCACATGCAGATGAGATGTACTGCTTCAGCTGTTCAGTTGTTTCTGGATTCTGGCGGTACACCTGGTCTTTCAAGTGTCCCCACAGGAAGAAGTCACAGGGGTTCATGTCTGGCGAATAGGGAGGCCAATCCACGTCGCCTCCTGTATGTTTCGGATAGCCCAAAGCAATCACACGATCATCGAAATATTCATTCAGGAAATTAAAGACGTCGGCCGTGCGATGTGGCCGGGCACCATCTTACATAAACCACGAGGTGTTCGCAGTGTCGTCTAAGGCAGTTTGTACCGCCACAAATTCACGAAGAATGTCCAGATAGCGTGATGCAGTAATCGTTTCGGATCTGAAAAATGGGCCAATGATTCCTTTGGAAGAAATGGCGGCCCAGACCAGTACTTTTTGAGGATGCAGGGACGATGGGACTGCAACATGGGGCTTTTCGGTTCCCCATATGCGCCAGTTCTGTTTATTGACGAAGCTGTCCAGGTAAAAATAAGCTTCGTCAGTAAACCAAATGCTGCCCACATGCATATCGCCGTCATCAATCCTGTGCACTATATCGTTAGCGATTGTCTCTCGTGCAGCAATGGTAGCGGAGCTGAGGGGTTGCCGCGTTTGAATTTTGTATGGATAGGGGTGTAAACTCTGGCGCATGAGACGATACGTGGACGTTGGCGTCATTTGGACCGCAGCTGCAACACGGCGAACGGAAACCCGAGGCCGCTGTTGGATCACCTGCTGCACTAGCTGCGCGTTGCCCTCTGTGGTTGCCGTACGCGGTCGCCCTACATTTCCAGCATGTTCATCCGTCACGTTCCCAGTCCGTTGAAATTTTTCAAACAGATCCTTTATTGTATCGCTTTTTGGTCCTTTGGTTACATTAAAACTCCGTTGAAAACTTCGTCTTGTTGCAACAACACTGTGTTCTAGGCGGTGGAATTCCAACCCCAGAAAAATCCTCTGTTCTAAGGAATAAACCATGTTGTCTACAGCACACTTGCACGTTGTGAACAGCACACGCTTACAGCAGAAAGACGACGTACAGAATGGCGCACCCACAGACTGCGTTGTCTTCTATATCTTTCACATCACTTGCAGCGCCATCTGTTGTTGAAAATTGTAACTACTGTAATTTCGAAAGTTTGTCCGCCTGAAAATGTACTGTTGTCCCAAGCATATTGCAACAAACGGTGTATTTCTATCGCTGCTTGTTCAGTTTTTATTGCCGTTTCAAATATACCGGTCATTTTTGAAACACCCTGTATAAATTAAGGGTGTATCTCACGACTTTGAAGGTAACCGAGAAGAAAATACTTTTCTCTATGTAAAAAAAAATAACATCTAGCATCACTCAGACATATATTTATGATTATAGAAAGCGATGGCTTGCAAACTTCCCACCATTTTATACACAGAGCAATTGGCCTACGTCCGCTATCTTGGATTTTGACTTCAGAGGAGTAAGGGAGGAGAAATCAGGCAACACGGCATGATGTCACTGAGTGATGTCATCGGATTTCTGGCAACAATGGAGCCTGGGCTCAGACAAGCAAAACCCCAATGCTCATGCTGTCCCATACAGGTTAATTATTTTCGTGAAGATGTCAGTCATGTATAGTATACAAATGAAATTTTAAAATTTACAGTGCTTGTTGGTACAATACAATATTGGATGCTGCCGCCTTATGGGGTGTGTCATGTGCATTCGACTGGCGTGGGCCCAAGCTCCATGGCACTCTCCCTCTCACCGCATCAACATCCATATCTAACTGATTGAGGTTCAAATGGCTCTGAGCACTACGGGACTTAACATCTGAGGTCATCAGTCCCCTAGAACTTAGAACTTCTTAAATCTAACTAACCTAAGGACACCACACACATCCATGCCTGAGGCAGGATTCGAACCTGCGACCGTAGCGCCTAGAACCGCTCGACCACACCGGATAGCGATCGAGGTTCGACAGTTCTGTGAATGCATGTGTGCTGCCTATATTTGCGGCACTACCGCGCCATGAAAATTATTCTGGATATGGTGATTTCAGTATTTTTAAACTCTACGCACTCCTCCTTCCCCACGAGTTGTGTTTTGTTCAACTTTTCACCCTCATATCTTCTATGACTTTTTGAAAAACGCACCTGCAGCTCAGGATGCGTTATAATAAATTCACTCCTCTTGAAAAGAACACATGGTCTACTCAGATTGGATAATTAGCGTCTGAGATACAGTGCTATTTGTGAATACGTGTCGAATCCATAAAGTCGAAAATCATGGATTCACTCTGTGCTTGTAAAGTTCATGCCATCAGGCGCCATCGATGTTGGAGCGGTACTGGCATTTTTCATCCTTCATCGTGAAAATGAGGTTAACATTGCGCCACCATATCTATTTGTAGTCCTGTTACTGAGGTTTGCAGTTACTTCAAGAGAAATTGTTGCTCCTTTGGGCGCTACAGCATCGATTTAAATCTTAAGACATCCCTGGTAATGTAAATACCGTTTTTGCATATTTTTCTGCCGTTTATTTAGATTGATCACTATGTGGTTCAGATCCTACGCCACCACCTTTAAGTGAGATGTTTTTTTTGGTTTATACTCCTCCCCACATTTAATTTATCAATGTATCTTTGAAAATTTGCCGATTCTAGAGGTGTAAAAGTTTACAACAACATTTATGTCTTGTCAACACTTATTTTCCAGCAGTCCTGTATTTTGTGCACTGGGTAAATCTGTGTTCTACAAAACAGGCAGAACTAGTGAATAATGTTATTGAAATTTGGGTGCTTTAGAATATCATAAACCAAAGGATGTTTGTGATTCTTCAGTTTCTCCCGGCGTATTTCTTGCTCGAACAGTTCAGTTCATGAGTGTACTGCCGGTCCATAGTGTCCAAAGTATTTCGCCGTGTCACCATCGTCAGGTGCGCTGACGAACTGAGCTCCTGAGGGCGGGCGGCCATCTTAAATCCCCTCCCCTAGCGAGGCGTTCTCTCCGCGGTCCCCGCGTCAGTGGTCGGTGAGACGCTGGTGTCGGCGTCTGAGATGGCGTCGGTGTAATTGCCTCGTCCGCTCTAGTCGCCCATTAGTTTCCTTTGCTGACCGTCTTTTTAATTAGACTCAATGCTGGTTCCCATGCTCTGCTGAGGTTGTAGCCGCAATCTCTGTTGATGAGTCCGTCCCTGGTACGAATTTCGATAGCCTCTCTAACGACGCTGTCCCAGTATTTAGATGTCTGTGCCAAGACCCTGGTATGTTAGTAGTCCATTTCGTGATTTTTCGGACAAACAGTGTTCTGCGACCGCCGACTTGTTGGGGCACCCAAGTCGAGTGTGCCTCTGATGTTCTCGGCAACGATCTTCGATGGTGAGCACTGTCTGTCCAATGTAAATATTTCCACATTGACACGGAATCTGGTATATGCCGGCCTTTTGCAAACCGAGATCGTCTTTGAAACTTCCCAATAATGCTCGCGTTTTAGTTGGTGGGCAAAAGACAGTTCCTACACGGTGTTTCCTCAATATTCGTGCTATTTTCCCCGATAGTGCACCAGTATACGGTATATAGGCAGTGGCTATCTCTTTCTCCGTCACTTCTTCCGTCTCCACACGCCGTACTGTAGAGGTGGGGCGGAGAGCGCGTCTGAACTGCTATTCAGAGTTCCCGTTTTCCCAGAATACAGTTTTGAGGCATTTCAAATCTTGGGGCAGACACTCTGCGTCAGAGATGGAGCGCGCCCTGTGCACCAGTGTTTTTCAAAATGGTTCAAATGGCTATGAGCACTATGGGACGCAACATCTGCGGTCATAAGTCCCCTAGAACTTAGAACTACTTAAACCTAACTAACCTAAGGACATCACACACATCCATGCCCGAAGCAGGATTCGAACCTGCGACCGTAGCAGTCGCGCGGTTCCTGACTGAGCGCCTAGAACCGCTAGACCACCGCGGCCGGCCCAGTGTTTTTAGCATCCCATTTCTATGCTCAGGGTGGTGGCAGCTAACCGCTTGCAAATACAAGTCGGTGTGCGTTTTCTTCCTGTATACCCCGTGGCCCAGGGTGATATCCGCTCTTCTTTTGACCATGACGTCCAGGAATGGTAATCTTTCTTTTGCTTCGGTCTCCATAGTGAATTTGATGTTCGGATGTATGTAGTTCAGGTGTGTAAGGAAGCCTAGGAGCTTGTCCCTTCCATGGGGTCAGATCACGAACGTATCATCCACATAACATAGAAAACAAGTAGGTTTCCATTTGGATGACGCCAAAGCTTCCTCCTCCAAGTACTTCATACAGAAATTTGCGACCACAGGCGAGAGTGGGCTCCCCATTGCGACTCCTTCTGTTTGTTCATAGTATTCTCCATTAAAGAGAAAATACGTGGAGGTCTGAACGTGCTGGAAAAGGTCGGTCGTCTTGTCGTCAAATTTCTGTGCAATAAGCTCAACTGACTTTCGAAGAGGCACCAGGTGAATAATGAAACAACGTCAAAACTCATCAGGATATCTGAGTCTTTCAAGTTGAGGTTGTCGAGACGATTTACGAAATCCACGGAATTACGAACGTGATGAGTGCATTTACTCACATAAGGGCTTAGTAATTCTGCCAGGTATTTGGCCAGCAAATGTGTAGGTGCCCTAATGATGCTGACAATTGGGCGTAACGGCACCCCTTCTTTGTGGACTTTAGGGAGTCCATAAAGTCTTGGCGGTACATGCCCTTGAGGTGTCAATTTCTTGGCGACACCCTCTGCTAAATCTGCGTCCTTGAGAAGAGTTCTATTCTTCCACCTTCTTTGTGGGGTCAGCGTTGATCTTCCTGTAAGATTCGTCATTTAGCAGGCTCTGCATCTTCTCAATGTAGTCCTTATAGGAAAGAACAACCGTATCACTGCCTTTGTCAGCCGGTAAGACAACAATCTCAGGGCTCTGTCTCAGGTCTCGTATGGCTGCCCTCTCCCTGCTGGTAATATTCGACTTGGTCGGTTTAGTTCTCGTCAGATCAAAGCAAGTTTCCCGGCGTACTTCTTCAGCTGCTTGCCGGCCGCGGTGGTCTAGTGGTCAGTTGGCCTTTGGCTGTGCTGCGATGAGGACGCGCTGTTTGTGTTCCTGCCGCGGAGCGAGCGCTTGTGTTGTTTACATCGTACTCGGCCGTTTCGCGCGTGCCGTACTCAGCATATAGATCACTATGGCGCACCAATACAGAAAATCGACGCTCAAATTTACGTTCCGCAACGAATCTGCACGGCCCAAAGCACTCGAAGTCGAACGATTTCTACGAGAAGAAGTTAAAATCCCGGCGACCGACATTCTCGGCATTCACTTGTCCATTGTGAGTAGTATCATATATGTCAAGATCATCAACGACGCAACATGTGAACGGATCCTTCGGGACACGAAACAGGGCCTCCGTTTCTGCCATGCTGATGGCAATGTGGGGACTGTACACGTCGATTATTCTGGCATGGGACTTCGCACGATCAGAATTTTCGAACTTCCTTTCGAATTACCGGCGGAGGACGTCGTGACAGCGCTGCGCCCCTACGGCACGGTCCATGATCATATTGCGGAAAAATGGACGCTTTTCCAGACATATCCTGTGCTGAATGGAGTCCGCCAGGTCCGAATAGAACTTAAAAGACATGTACCTTCATATCTGACTATCGGTGGCTGCCGTGCCATCGTCATCTACGATGGGCAACCAAAGACCTGCTCTGGTTGTGGGAAGGAGGGACACCTTAGATCAGAATGTCTCCAACGTCGAATCACGCAACTGCCGCCGGCTGACGCAGACCCGCCATCGCAGCCGACGCTGCTTCCCGTGACTTATGCAGCAGCCCTCGCGACAGCTACCACTTCACCACGACAGCCGACATCCACTGTTGGCTCGCGGCTCCATCCTCCAATACAAGGCGATGACGACACACCCGTTCCACAAGCTATGGATTCAATTCCGATGCCGCCGCCCCCGTCGACGGATAACAACATACATGACGATAGCATGGCCGTAGACTCGCTTATTGTGCCTACAGCCGCCTTTGTGCCGGAACGTCGGGAATCTTTGCCGTCGTCTGACACAGAAGGACACACCAGGAAGCAACGCTCCCCGAAGCGACGGAAGCGGAGGCGTAGAGCAACTTCCGAACAGGATGCGACGCAGCCTCCAGAGGACGAAGACTCCACCTTCAATGACGACGCTACCACAGAGGCAGCCGCCATTTGCTGCAGTGTGGTACCACCGAACGGAACTGAGGACAAACCACATACACCTACAGTGGCAACATCGGATGCCGATATGCAGGACAGATGCTGCCCACCACCTTCTGGAGTGCAAGCACCCATGCCGAGTCCTGAGGATGCTAGGGAAGCCGATCTTGCTTTGAGTTCCCCGACGTGGGCGGATGACCACGACGACGACGGAACCATGCAAGTTACGCCAACAGGGCCCACGCCATTGGCGCCGGCTCTCTAGAAAGGACGGCAGGTGAGGTTTGTGGGGATCCGGAGGTGTCAATAGAGTCAGAAGCGCCATAGGCAATTCCAGTCTTAATGGATAACTTAACACCTGCGGTACGGCAACAAGCTTATCGTATCGCCACGCTTAACCTCAACACGATACGAACGGCAGTGAAGATCCAGTTGCTGCGTGAGATGCTTCGTTCTTCGGATGTTGACATTGCCCTGTTGCAAGAAGTGTCTATAGCGGCCCTCCCCGTTTTCTACGGTTATGTGACACATATGTCACCGGCGGACCGGAATGGCAGCGGTACGGCAATACTAGTGCGCGACGGAATTGCCATCGAAGAAGTGACTTACCTTCCGTCAGGAAGGGGGCTGGCGATCACAGCACTGGGCACACGCATCATTAACATTTACGCTCCATCAGGAACTGACCAACGCCGCGAACGATCGCTGTTCTACTCGGAAGATATCGCCCCCCTCTTTATCAGCCGCTACGATCAATATATCTTCGGCGGCGACTTTAACTGTGTGCTCCACCCCAAAGACCAAGTCCCACACTTCTCGATTTGTCAAGAACTTCGGCTCCTGGTTCGTGATCTGCTTCTCACTGACACGTGGGAGACAGTGCACGGTGACCGTCCCGGGCCGACATACCCTCTAGTCACTCAGCCAGTCGCCTAGACCGCATTTATGTCTCACGAGCTATAGCACCGGGGGTATTGGACGCCGAACGTTGGCCGCTTGCCTTCTCCGATCATAGCGCTTTCATATGCACACTCACTCTACAACAGCAGCGGATATGGCGCAGCCGAGGACCCTGGAAGCTGAATGTGGCACATCTTCAAGACCTGGAATGCCGTCGGATTATCGCCAACACATGGCTGGATTGCGAACGTCGTCTTCCCCGATATCCTTCGACTCTAGCATGGTGGGTGGACTGTGCAAAACCAGCGTTTCGGCGTATGCTAACTCAATTCGGTTAAGATATCGCAGCTTGGCATCGTCACACATTGGACTTTTATTACACGATGCTTCGCGAACTCGACAGCCAACCACCATCTCCAAACCGACAAATGGAAAGCCGCCGAATTAAAGGTCAAATATTGTCTCTTACGAGGATATGTTTGGAGGGGGTCGTCGTTCGATCGCGACGTCAAGACCGAGCGGAAGGAGAAAACCCGTCTATGCATCACATTGTGCTCGACAGCCGCCGACGCCGACAGCAGCTGATCACGGACCTCGTATTGCCAGGTGGTAGGGTCGTACTGACTCAGGCCGCGGTTACAGAAGCCTTTGCAGATCACTATCGCCGGTTTTACGACGAGGTGAATACAGAGGAAGAGGAAGCGGACGATCACGACATACTGCAGCACGTGTCGCACACCCTCGACAATGCAGCAGCGGCGACGCTGTTAGGTGGAATTACACGGGACGACATCGAGGACGCGCTTAACAAGGGAGCACTCAACAAATCTCCCGGGCCAGACGGACTGCCGCTCTAGTTTTATCGGACTTTCCGCGATCTAATGATGCCCCGATGGATCAGCATGTACCAAGAACTGATGACCCCCGGTTCCCACGTGCCACCTGCACTCGTGGAAGGTCTCCTTATACCGATACACAAGCCTTCCAGAGGTCGGACGGTCGAGGACTACAGGCCCATTACAATGCTCAACTCGGACTATAAAATCTTCGCCCGACTACTCGCCAGCCGCATAAAGAAGGTTCTGCCCCTACTCCTCTCAATGGAGCAAACGACACAGGGCGGAGTGACCAACATGCAAACGGCAACCAGCGAATGCAGGGATTTAATAGCCATCGCCACATGCTGTCGCCTTCAAGCTGCTCTGATCTCCATTGATTTCGACCACGCCTTTGACAGAGTTCACCACAAGTTCCTTCTGTCCGTTATGGCCCGCATGGGCTTCCCGCCTGACTTTCTTGACATCTTTCAGCGCCTTTTCCGTGGGGCTGCATCCCGTGTACTGGTGAATGGACGGATTGCGGGTCCCTTTCCGATCCGACGGTCAGTTCGCCAAGGATGCCCACTCTCCATGATCCTTTACGCGATCGCACTCGAACCACTTGTCAGAGGGTTGAAAAACAGGCTCTCGGGAATGTCATTGAGGGATCACACCTTTCACTGCAGGATATATGCTGATGGCCTTCTATTACTTGTCCGATCTGGTAACGAGGTACGATCGGTGATACAATGGATCAATCGCTATGGATTGGCAGCGGGCAGCCTCATGAATGTGGCCAAGTCGGCAGCGATGCCGATTGGGAGAGGTCTACAGGAGGACGCTTTAGCCCCACTCCCACTAGTTAATAAGATCCGGTTCTTGGGCATAACACTTACACAGGATGTGCGCCGCACGGCTGCCATGAACTATGCACGATTACTACAGACCATACGCACAGAAGTTCGCCGGAACTTACTTCGACGGATGGATCTCCTACAGCGTGTGGAATACCTCAACCTTCACGTGGCGACTAAGATGATCCACATGGCCCAGGTCCTACCGATATCGACAGCGATGGCACACAGATTGCAAGCAGCGTTTGGATATTACCTTACCGCCGGACACCTATTCAAAGTCCGCTACGAAACACTCACCCTCCCTCCGCGTGATGGCGGACTGGGACTTATAAATGTACGAGCAAGAGCTACAGCGTTATACTTGTGCACAATGATGAAATTGTGGACCCACAAAGATGCTTCCCTTACGGGACGTCTGTTAGAGGAATTGCTGCCGGCGTCTCTTCTGCCACCTGTCACGGTTGCGCACATTACACCTTCACTCTCGCACCTCTCGGCATTTATTCTTGAGTATAGTTACGTGCACCCAGACCTTCCCAACACTCGCACTCCCAAGGCGAGAGGCGTTTACAGACTGCTGCTAAGGTCCATACCTCGGAATGTGATTGAGAGGAAGAGCCCTACGACCCTATGGCCGGCAGTGTGGAGAGCGGTCCAGAAGCCGTTCCTCCCCACGCGGGTACGAGCCGCGTGGTACCAGGTGGTGAACGGGAAGGTTGTAACACGACAAAGGCTGCACGCTATTGGGATGACGGATTCCCCCCTTTGCCCACGTTGCCACCTCGTGGATACTGAAGGACACCGCTTAACATGTGGATCGGCGTTAGATGTATGGCTGCTAGTGCAGAAGATCCTCGCCTGCTACCTACGTATCGCGCCTCGCACAATTGAGCCACGGCTCCTCCTTTGTCCAGAGGATACTTATTTCCCACCTGCGAAGACTCACGCTCTCACATGGTTTAAAGGCATGTCCATATACTACCTCTTTCGAGATAATGAGAAGATGGTGCTTGATTACTGGCAATTTCTCCAGGACAGTCATAGCACACTTGAGTGTACACCCCGATACCGACATCTATTTGCGAACTATTAGCGCAGTGTCTTCGACAACCCCCCTCACAGTTGGGGAGTACCGGGCAGAGGATGACCGCCGACATGGGGCTCCACACGCCGCGAAATGTTGTACCAATTTGGAACATGGAATCTGTACGCAGAGGGGCCAAGCACATGGAATGGCGTGCGGGATTTGGTTACATTTTTCTTTCTTTATTATCTATCATCACACTATTAGTTTCAAATTCTTTTTCATAGTTTAGAAGGAACTCTTGTTCGTTTGTTGCTACGGCTGTAATTTTCTAATTTTGTTTGTCGTAACTGAAAGACGCCTTTTGTCCATATATATATAGGTTGGCAGCGGAGATAATTTCCAATTTTAAAAAAATTAAAAAAAAGAACAAAAAAAGAAAAAAAGGGGGTTGGTGGTCTCTTGAAATGATGATAGTTTCACATGGTGATGGTCTCGGTTCGATTCCAACTTCTGCCGATTTTTTTTTTTGATAGGGAGAGGCAGACTCTATTCTCTTCTGGCTACGCCAAGTGAAGAAAGTATAATGGCATTGTGGAAAAAAACAAGTGGTTCTAGGCGCGCAGTCCGGAACCGCGGGGCTGCTACGATCGCAGGTTCGAATCCTTCCTCGGGCATGGATGTGTGTGATGTCCTTAGGTTAGTTATGTTTAAGTAGTTCTAAGTTCTAGGGGACTGATGACCACAGAAGTTAAGTCCCATAGTGCTCAGAGCCAATTTTTTCAGCTGCTTCAGGTGGTAGTCGCGCAGCAACCTGTTCAACTGCACTGACAATGTCCGCTACCGGCGTGAACCTAAGTGTGGGAGCAAAAGTCCCTTCTCCAGTCAGCTCAATGTCTGTCAGACTGATGATCGTCTTGCGTGGAGCCTCCAGCGATGGTTTGTCAGGCAACTTGTGGCAGAAAACGGTGGACAGCGTGTTGCTTGCGCCAGTCTCACGACGATTAGAAACCGACGTCATTTTGCTTTTTATTTCGCTTTTGGTCCCAGTACAATTAGAAGACGATGTCATTTTGCTATTTATACGGTTTTCGGCCCCAGGATAATTAAAAGCCGATGTCATTTTGCTTTTTATGCGGTGCTCAAGGACAATTAAAAAGCGATATCCGTCGTACGACGTGGGACGACCTTACCATGGTGTGTGACCCATGCTAACAGTGCCACAAGTGCTGACTGCCAAACTCGTGCAGTCATGCACACTGAACAGAACTGCTGGTGCAATGAGCAACTCAAACCATAGCCGTCGTATTGCGATTCATCTGTCATCTGCAGCTGACTCCATTTTCGATAAGACTCTATAGGTCAAATTTTTGTCACTTTTTTTGTCCCACGTTTTACCTCGCATCAATAATAAATATGCTGCTCACATTTGACGTCATTGTGAACAGCGGCTCTCTTTTAGAGCGTTCTGAAACTGGAACTTTAATTATGGACACCCTGTATGTTATCCAGGTTAATTAGTAACGTTTTCACCAATATTTGGAACAAGACGTGATCTTTTTGTTCCAAACAAGAAGTTCAATATGCGCTATGCGAGCCCCAGAGCACCAATAATTTTAAATTAGTTGGCCACAGTAATGAGGAGTTACTGATATGTTTTCGGTCCAGCCTCGCTGCTCGCTGGGAACCTCGTTACATTTGGGGCGGCTACAGACGACTTTATCTGTCGGCCCGACAGCGGACACCACGAAGCCACTGGAACGAAAACAGTTTAGTCTTACGACGTTGCTGAGAGAACTAGATGGTGACGATTTTCGCAACCATCTGAGAATGGACTACGATGACGGCATTACACTGCTGCGCGCGGTGACTCCACTGATATCGAAGCGGTACAGTATCATGAGAGAAGCCATTACTGGTTCCTACTTTCAGATTTTTCTACTGGAAGAGACTATGCAGACCTTAAACGCAGAACTTCCACCTTTCAACCATAGATGGAAACACAAGCGCCCAAAGACATTCCTTAGGGACTAACCATCTATGGTAACTTCGTAACTACGCAAACGACACAATGAGGCGAGCCCCTGCACATTAGTCACTGACTAGCTTGCTAGCTCAGCCTCTGCCATGAGAACTGGCAATCGCAGGGAAGCCAAACACGACTCACAAACAAACTCCCAACACATATCACATTGCCAGTTCCTTTGAGGATCTTCGAACTGACAAACCTACAACGACATGGCTATGTTGCAGCAGCAGCAGCTGGCCCAGGAGACATCGTCGGCCCTGCAGCAGCAGCGCTCACCTCCTCGACAGGACTGATCATTCCATGACAATCTGGCATTGCTTCTATGGTACTGATGCATGATACCCAACCACTAACATAACCTTACCTTGCACGATCTGTCGCAGATAGCAAGAAACCACTACTGCCCTTAAGACCCAACCTGACACTGTACAAAGGATTTTTTCCTTGGCACTTTTTTCCCTCTGCCCTTTAACCCGCTCTTCTTTCAAGCTTGATTCTGTCAAGCTTTAATCGACCACTACTGTCACCCAGATGCGCCCGTATTAATGGGTAATCTTACCCAGACGTACGGATAACATCGCAGTTCCTCGCCCCTGCGATCTCCTCTTCGATTCTAAATACTAACAATGCCGAGGTGACAGTAGACCTTTTGAGTTAGTCACCATGCTTGTGCAAGCGTGGAGGGGCTCACACCTTAAAAAAAATCTCAACACTTACTTTCAGAAATAATCCCTGAAATGCGAGAAACAATACGCAGAGTTATGAGGAGCTACGTGCAGATACAGAAAACACTTTGTGAGATTGTAAATCCCTTATTTAGAATTTATTTCACATGGAAAGAAGTGTTATTGTGTACCTTCTCAGTGTAATCACTGTCTTCGGATTCTTGTCCTTGTGCTTCACGTTGTGCAGCGGAATTGTCTGTACGTGAAGTAATTGTGGGAACTGGTTAATTGCACATAGTGCTGCAACAACAGATTCTGCCCTTGTGTGATGTTGATGGACGCGATGGGGTGCTATAACTTGCTACAACTTAAATATTCTGCCGTTGATCGTACAGTTAATTTCCTAACTGTCCACATCAGATATTAATTTTCTGCAGTGCTTCTTTGAACGCCATTCAGTTCTCGTAGCTGTAGGCCAACAGACCACCCATCTGTCTCAGCTGTTTCTTTCCGATTGAAAGTAATGACTGTGTCGTCTCGATTTATCTTTCTTATATTTGTAGCACATCTTTTTCTGCATGTAACGCGACGCGTTTCCTTCATCTGTGTTTCGTAAAGCTGTAACTGCTTTCACTTTCCCTGCAAGCATTTTTAGTGCCTGATTTCTGGCATCCTTGTTACAACACTGCTTTCAGAAATATTTTACAAACGTCTGAAATCCTTCCACAGTTCTAAGCATACCATAAGGACTTGCCGCATAATAGCAGCAGTGGCCATTATGATGCGCGTACGCACGATCTTCACGCAGTGAAGACCAAAGCACAAGTGACGTGCGATATCGTAAGTCAACGCTACAGATGTTCTGATGCGGTCAGGCTGTCGGGCGATGCGCCCAACTGACAAGGTCTCGACAAGAGATCTGAACACCGCCAGATCCACACGACCTGGCTACGCGGCCGACCTAACCAAATCACATACCCAGTAGGCCGAATAATTCTTCAGCCTCACTGCTGACTCATCGCTCCTCGCTGTTGGCGCATGCGTCTCGCTTCTCGCCAAAAAACCTTTACCCTGCAGCTGTTCACATCAGTAGTTGAGAAGAATGCTTGCAGAGTGTGAAGCAAACACGATATTCTCTACATCCTTTGACGACAATAAGGCTAAGTTCACATGGCTAGAAAGAAAGATCCCTTATCATTTAGCTACAATATAGCAGGTCAGCAACTGGAAGCAGTTAATTCCATAAATTATCTGGGAGCAGGCATTAGGAGTGATTTAAAATGGAATGATCATATAAAGTTGATCGTCGGTAAAGCAGATGCCAGACTGAGATTCATTGGAATAATCCTAAGGAAATGCAATCCGAAAACAAAGGAAGTAGGTTACAGTACGCTTGTTCGCCCACTGCTTGAATACTGCTCACCAGTGTGGGATCCGTACCAGACAGGGTTGATAGAAGAGATAGAGAAGATCCAACGGAGAGCAGCGCGCTTCGTTACAGGATCATTTAGTAATAGCGAAAGCGTTACGGAGATGATAGATAAACTCCAGTGGAAGACTCTGCAGGAGAGACGCTCAGTAGCTCGTTACGGGCTTTTGTTAAAGTTTCGAGAACATACCTTCACCGAAGAGTCAAGCAGTATATTGCTCCCTCTTACGTATATCTCACGAAGAGACCATGAGGATAAAATCAGAGAGATTAGAGCCCACACAGAGGCATACCGACAATCCTTCTTCCCAAGAACAATACGAGACTGGAATAGAAAGAAGAACCGATAGAGGTACTCGAGGTAACCTCCGCCACACACCGTCAGGTGGCCTGCGGAGTATGGATGTCGATGTAGACAAAAACAAGACGCGCGTTTTCATATCGTGCTTTTAGACATCTAACATTCAACTTACAAACCGAACATACACTGAGGCCATGAGACAGCTATGTGCACATACACAATTGGCGGTAGTATCTGGTACACAAGGTATAAAAGGGCAGTGTACTGGCGCAGATGTCATTTTTACTCTGGTGATTCATGTGACAAGGTGTGCAATATGATTATGGCCGCACGACAAGAATTAACAGACTATAAACACGGAGGGGTTGGTGGACATAGACACATGCGATATTCCATGTCGGAAATGGTTAGGGATTTCAATATTCCGGTATCAAGAGTGTGCCGAGAATACTGAATTTCACGCAATACCTCTCCCCACAGGAAACGCAGTGTCCGATGGCCTTCACTTAACGACCGAGAGCAGCGGCGTTTGAGTGGAATTGACAGTGCTAACAGACCGCTTGAAACAACTGCAGAAATCAATGTGGGACTCACGACGAACATATCCGTCAGGACTGTGCGGTGAAATCTGGCGCTGATGGGCAACAGACGACCGACGAAAGTGCCTTTGGTAACTGCACGACATATCGCCTGCCAACGCCTGTCCTGGGCTCGTGACCATACTGGTTGGACCCTATACGACTGGAAAGCCGTGCCATGATCAGATGAGTCCCGATTTCAGTTGATAAGAATTGATGGTATGGTTCGAGTGTGGCGCAGACCCCACGAAGTCATGGATCCAAGCTGTCAACAAGGCACTGTGCAAGCTGGTGGTGGCTCCATAACGGTGTGTGCTGTGTTTACGTGGAATGGACTGCGTCCTCTGATTCTGGACATGTCGAGCGAATGGTTTGGCCACCCAAGTCGACCTACATGAATCGCATCGAATATTTATGGGGCATAATCGAGAGGTTGATTCGTGCACAAAACATTGCACCGAAACAATTATGGACGGCTGAAGAGGCAACGTGGCTCAATATTTCAGCAGGGGACTTCCAACGACTTGTTCAATCCATACCACGTCGAACTGCTGCACTTCGTCGAACAAAACGAGGTACGACACGATATTAGGAGGTGTCCCATGACTTTTGTCACGTCAGTGTACAAGCGCGCGTTTACGCAACTTTCACAGAAAAAGAGTCTCTGGATGCAGACGAACGCGCGGTGAATCGCGATTAGAAAGATAGATGGCGCCTGCGTGTTGTTTGTTGTACACTGAAAAAATGCAATTTACAGTGCTTGTGTTTTTTTTCAGAATTACGATGCAATGTTCCTTCAGCGACTACATCCGTCATTAAATACAAGGAATTTATTCACAGTTGCGAATATGGGCAATCATCATCTGTATAACGCGAAGACGACAATGAGCCGAACTCGGATTTCCCTCCTATCGCCAGCGGTCACCTTACAATTAGGCTATCCAGTCACGACCCACGGCCAGACACAAGACTTGGTTGACGACATATGGAAATTTGGGTCTGACCGTAAGTCGTGTTCGCATATCCTAATGGTAAGGGGACCACTCTCGAGACGCGCCAAGTCCACGTTCGAGTCCCAGTCTGGCACAAATTTTCGTTGTCATCGATCCATTACACAGCTGATAGTTGTCCATATTCGCAACTGTGAATACATTTTATGTACTGCAATAAATGAGTGAAACCTGAGACGAGAATTTCAACAGCGAGTTACTAATTGAAGAAGTAGAAAAAAGGCCAGCATTTTGGAATGCAGCGGAGGAATAGTATAAAAATAAAATTTTGAGACAGCAACTTGGGAAGAAATGGTTTCGATTTTTTTGTGAGGGAAATGACTAAAAAAAAAAAAAAAAGAAAAAGAATAATATAGGTAAGAAAAACTTTATCGTTAATAAGTTCCTTTCGATTGTACCATCTGGTCTGCATATGTAAGTCTCCCTTCATTAACAAAATAGTTGGTTAATTTAGTCCGAATGTGACCCTCCGATGAAATGGGTCGTCCACTGTGGATAGCATTTATACTTGCGAGGTTTGCTTCTAAAATGTCTTGATGTTTAAATCAACTCTCATTCCAACGTAGTTGTGAAATACTACACCCGCTTTTACAATGTGTTCGGCACAATCTACATTGACATAATGGACCATGTAGTATTCTCCATTTATTACATGCTATATCAAAAGTACTCTCAACATACCTACGTGCTAAGGTTGGCCGATAGTTAAATATCTTTTTTTTTCATAAGTCAGTTGCTTTACGCCGTAGGATGTCATTAAATTTTCCATCAGTCCAAATGCTTCATCACCTAGGGCCACGTAAGGAAGTGCCACGTCGTGATTTTCTGTCAAAGGTCTTTGTTTCGGTGTACCCATAGATTTTCCTGCGGGTTTCTCACGTAGAGTGGAATTCATGAGTCTCTGTCTTTTTCCATAAGCGGTAATGTCTACCTAGATGAAAAGATAATCAGTTACACAGCACAGAAAGCATTATAGAAAAAAGTGTTTACTAGTGAAGTACAAGATCCCGTATGTTCTTGATTCTGTATCCTGTTCAACATCAAGAGCTGCGATGCAATGAGGGAACATTACATACTGTTCAGATCCCTGAGGTATTTCAGGCCATTTATCTTCTTCTCGCGTCAGCATGACACTTCATCCAGAAAATTTTGTATATTTCACGACCTATCCCAGTGTTTTATTATTTTATAATTTTACCTGTTTTATATTCCGGCACTGAGCAACCGCTTTCAAGATATTTGAAAACGAAACAGACTGCGCGAGAGCAGCTGCAGCGACTTAAGGTTCTACCGTTCATCTGAATTCTTTTGAAATTCGACAGCAGGCTAACGTGCGTCAGCGCATTACATCTGAGTTTGGGCTAATGGTGATTCGTACGAGACAAAAGTGTTATTATTAACCAGGAGAAAGCAGATGAGGTACGGATGCACGCTTGGAATGCACACCGTCCAGACTGCAGCTACTGTCACCAGCTCAAAAATTATGCAGAGCACTTTTTCCGACAGTTACGAAGATTGCAATATATTTTCCAGTTTATTTTAAATCTTACTGCACCTGAATAATTACAGGTATAAAGATTTGACGCAATATTATTAACGTAATAAACAGAGGAACTAATTTCTAAAAATTATTACACATAATATTACCCATCACGAAGCGGTTGTGATGATATATATGCCTCTGATCCCAGATAGCTTTCTGTCCAAAAACGTCTGAAATAATGTGCTTGTTTAAAACCGCCACGTGTGGTTCTCACATTACTGTCTACGTATGGTTTTTTCGTTGGTACAAGCCTGGAAAAATGCAGTGAGCCTACAAAGGAGATTAACAAGCGCAAGTGTACTCAGGTGCAGAATATTGTTCAAGTGTGTGGCATCCATAATAAATAAGACCAGCAGCAGACACTGACAGTATACAAAGAAAGACAGCACAAGTGGTCACATGTTTGTTTGATCCACGAGAGAGCTAGCATATGCCTAAAGTTCATATGCGTACTATCTCTCGAAAATATTATTTTAGGAATCTAGGGATATAATAAGTACCGCCATTGGAGTGATCACAAAGACAAGATTAATGTAATTGGAGCTTGCATAGAAGCGTGTAAGCAGCGACTACTCCCTCGCTCGAAGAAGCATGTAAGAAGTGACATTTCCCGTGCTTCACACGGGAATGGAACTGGAAGAAGCTCTGGTAGAATAGGAAGTACCCTCTGTCATACACTTCACAGTTTTTTGCGGAGTATGCGTGGATGAAGATGCAGAAGTAGACGTGTGGTGCCAACACCGACTCAAAGGAAGGCCTCGGCGCTTGTTCGTGACGTCACGTCAGCTAGGCACGGCGAATGCCAGGTCTGTTTCAGGCATACCCGTGATGGTGGTGTCTCCCTCTCTGACACAGGAAAATGTGAAACTATTGGCCGTAGTTGACCAACATGCATTCTTCTGAAAGATTTCTGCAACCAATTAATTGTGTGATTCATCACACTTCTTAACAAACAGTGTACTCCTGAACTTAAATTGCCACCTGTTTTAAGGATTGACATACAAAAACGACTTATTGACACACAAAAACGACTTCATGGTCCAGCAGCAACAGAATTCGTGCTTCTTTACCTTATTTGTAAATCTGAGGAAGTTACGTTTGTACTGGGTTGCTTTTACAAGAAACTGTGAACATATTGGTGCTCTTCTGTAGGTATCTTGGTTGACTATGGGGTGAGGAGCACTGAATGTTAATGAAATGTCTTGCGATTGTACACGTTGGGGGGGGGGGGGGAGGGAGAAGAAGAGGCAAAAGAGAGATACTTGTTTTAGCAAATAAAATTTTTTTGTCTTATAAAGTTTCTCCTTTCAGTTGCAAGAGGGGAATATTTATCTTTTCTAATGTGCATGTTTAAAAAAGGTTAAGCTCAGAAGTATTTTCGATGTATGAAGCTATTTTGTTTCCTGTTTAGAATTCCTTTCGTTGAAAACGACTGCAATCTAATGACTGGCAACAGTTGGACATTTACACATGTAAATTAGTTCACATTTCCAGTGACGATGTCAAACGAAAATAAATATATAAAAGAAACGATTTAATTGTAAGGGGGTTGGGGTAAGTTTCGATAACAAAATGGGCAAGATAATATAGTTACTTGAATGTAAAATTTCCGAAGCTTGCAATGGTGCAAAGCATCTTTTCATATTGATCTACGTTTGTTTCGACAGGATTCAGTAATACAGAACTATGATCTTCATTTGTAGCTTTACGATAATAAGAAAATCTTTCATCTAAATAAAGCTGCAGAATCCAAAACAATACCAAACATTTTGTTCAAAAATAAGAGATTTATAGTGATAAGCACGCCCAGGCGTTTCTGCCTGTAACAGACCTGGCGTTCGCCGTGCCTAGCTGACGTGACGTCACCAACAAGCGCCGAGGCCTTCCTTTGAGTCGGTGTTGGTGGTGCGCGAGAAACCGGATAAACGAGGAGCAGTTCTCTAACAACTGCGCTGATAGAAGGACCTTGAAGCAGCCAATCACAGCTCAAGCTTAAGGACGAATGGCGATGTCCCTGTTCCGCACACAAACGAGCTTGGTATCATAGCCTGGCGAGGATCTTGGCGAGCAGATGGGCAAGCAGTGATAGTGTGGGTCATGTGCGCCGGTAAGGCCGGTATTACACTATCAAATTTCTTTGTCAAAGATTTGATCAAAGATGTGATCAAATATTCCGTCAAATATATTTGACAAAGATCTTTGACGTAGCGCTAGAAAGGGTATTATACTGTCATCATATTTTTCGTCAAAATTCTAGATAGCTGACAACAACAACTTGTTATTAACCGCAGCAGTTGCATGTACCACAATTGCCCTGTGTGCACATGCGGAAGAGAAGCGGGGGAAAAAAAGGAAACGTACCTGGGTGAAGCTGTGGGTTTTACAACGACACGATAAAAGCATTCAACAAAACTTGTTACGTGAGCTTATAGTGGAGGACGTCAAGTCGTACATCAATTACTTAAGAATGGATGAGCATACATTTCTGTATGTGCTCAGTGAAGTGTACACTCATACCACAAAGCACAATATTCACTTAAGAACTGCTTCATCTGCAGAAGACAGGCTCACTGTAACACTCCGATTCCTTGCTACAGGAGAGGGTTAGGTTAGGTTAGGTTAGGTCAGGTCAGGCTTCCAATCTTCTTAATCTATTTTTGTATTCAGGGTGCCTCGTGTTGTAAAGCGTCTCATCAGCTTCATACATCTCTATTAATTTTGTAGTTGTCGGCACACACCAGTTGTATTTACCGGCAATGTTAATAAAAACACTACAGACGACAGAACGCTGCAGCGATGCTAGCGCTCCTTGTGGTAACATGTCACATTGCAGTGAACAGAAGACAAGCGACTTCTTTGATCAAATCTACAGCAAGGCCCTAGATTTGATCAAATATTTGACAACATTTGACAAAGTTCCCTATTACACCATCAAATATAACACTACAGACGACAGAACGCTGCAGCGATGCTAGCGCTCCATGTGGTAACATGTCACATTGCAGTGAACAGAAGACAAGCGACTTCTTTGATCAAATCTACAGCAAGGCCCTAGATTTGATCAAATATTTGACAACATTTGACAAAGTTCTCTATTACACCATCAAATATCTTTGACAAAGATGTTGGACAAAGAAATTTGACAGTGTAATACCGGCCTAAGACTCATCATCGCTGAACAATGCCGATGAGGAGCCAGCCAAGCACCCAGCAGCTGACCTGCATGTACCCGGCGCATCTGACTGGTGTCATAGCTGTTAAAAGAGACAGCGCTCACACGGACATTCTTTGGCGCAGAACTGCTTGGCTTGCCCTAAATCGCACAGATCGGAGTGTCTGCGTGAAGGCCCACTTTATGTGCGTCCAAGAAAATTGCTTTCAACCGGTGTTTGATACGAAAGGTTTCTCTGCTTCTCTGACATCCGACGGAGTATGAAGGCTTAAGACAGGAAGAAAAAAGTTAGTCTTCGAGAAGAAAAATAAAGAAGTAGAGAGAGAGTAATAGACATACCCACCAATATATAAGTGCTTAACGGTTTCGGTTGCTTTTTCATCTCTACATCATTTGTAAAAAGATAACTTATTCTTTGACAGGAAAAAAAACAGAGAAACGGCCAAAACAGCAATTCTGCACTGAGGACCAAGCAAGTTCCGTGAAGTCCATAAACACATAGACACTGATTTTTTTTTCCTTTTTAGGGTTCTGTATCTCAGTAGATAAAAACAGATCTCTTTTAAGATCACTTTGTTTTCAGTCTGTCTGTCTGTCTGTCAGACTGTTAAAAAAATAATAAAAAATCCTTTTTTCAAGGACAGTTACACTTATCAAGTTGAAATTTATGTCATAAACAAGGGTCACTCCAAAAGAAATGCCCACTATTTTTGTAAAAATACAGTTTTCATTCTGCATGTGTGAAAGTTTTACAGTGTGTAGATACATCCTTCCCGCTTGTTTTCAAACTTAGTTCAACCTGTTCCCGTGAGTGGCGACGTCACAGCATGTCTTCAAGATGCTGCTACGCTTAACGTTCGTTAGAAGCAACGTGCTGTCATAGAATTTCTGTGTTGTGAAAACGAGACAGTGGGAAACATCCACAAGAGGTTGAAAAAGGAGATGCTGCTGTCGATCGCAGAACAGTTAGTCGGTGGGCAAGCGGGTTACGTGATGAAAGCGGGCACGGTAATACTGACGTTTGTCTTCGCAGCAGCAGGCCTCGTACTGCACGCACTCCAGACAATGTGCAGAGAGTTAACGAATTGGTGGCTGCTGACAAACGCATCACAGTGAACGAACTGTCGCGCTACGTTGGGATAGGGTAAGGAAGTGTTTGCAGAATACTGAAAGTGTTGGCGTTAAAAAAGGTTTCTGCCAGGTGGGTTCCCAGGATGTTGACAGTGGCTCACAAAGAAACGAGAAAAACGATATGCAGCGAACTTTTGGAACAGTACGAGAATGGTGGGGATGAATTTCTTGGGAGAATTGTGACAGGTGATGTAACATGGCTCCATCATTTTTCACCAGAGACGAAGAGGCAATCAATGGAGTGGCATCATGCAAATTCACCCAAGGAAAACAAAAATTCAAAACCGCACTTTCTGCTGGAAAAGTTATGGCTACGGTGTTTTTCGATTCCGAAGGCCTCTTGCTTATGGACATCATGCCAAGTGGAACCACCATAAATTCTAAATCATACGTGACGACACTGAAGAAACTTCAAGCTTGACTGTGTCGTGTTCGACCACATCGGCAAAAGCAGGATGTTTTGCTGTTGCACGGCAATGCACAGCCACATGTCAGTCAAAAAACTATGGAAGCGATCACAAAACTCGGATGGACAACACTGAAACACCCGCCTTACAGTCCTGACCTGGCTCCATGTGACTATCATCTCTTTGGGAAACTGAAAGACTCTCTTCGTGGAACAAGGTTGGAAGATGATGACTCCCTTGTGCACACTGCCAAACAGTGGCTCCAACAGGTTGGTCCAGAATTTGACGGTGCGGGTTTACAGGCGCTGGTTCCAAGATGGCGTAAGACAGTTGAGAGGGATGGAAATTATGTGGAGAAATGAAAATATTGTTCCTAAAGGATGTATCTACACACTGTAAAACTTTCAAACATGTAGAATAAAAGATGGATTTAAAAAAAAATAGTGTGCATTTCTTTTGGAGTGACCCTCGCACTAAGCTCTATGGTGCCTCGGTGGTGTAAAACTTAAACTCCTAAGACAATACAGCCAAAAGATACGGCCACTTATGTTTTATATTTTGATACTGGCAAACTCACTCACGGAAGCCTCTTGAAGGCCTGTCAAACCGCGGCTCGCGACACATTTCTCTCCAACGAGAGCTTCCTCTTCCATTCCGACTCGTCTGGCGCCTCCTCGGCTCCACTGCAACCACTCCGGCCAATTGCTGGATCGACTCACAAACGGTGTGGGTCGTGAGACTTCCTACTACTTAAACGTGAGCGTCATAAGACGTAGTCTACTAAAACTTACATTTTACTTATTTCACATACATTTTATGCTTTCATTAATGAGATATTTAAATATTTCTGTTGGATTTGTTTAATTTGATTTTTACAAGTGCTGCAATGTCGCTTTTGATTTGCGTTGTAGTAAAACGAAGCCCATGTTCCAACGACTCATTAGTCACTGCATTACGCTGAGCGGATTTAATATCTTTCATCGAAGAAAATGTACTTTCACAAATGTATATTGATCCCAAAAAAGATTTTATTTTAAGTTCAAAATCCGCGAGTTTTACGTACCGATATTGTGGCATGACCTCAAAAATTGCTGCATCTCTTTCTGTTCTGGATAGCACGAACGGATCATTTCGTAAACTTCAGACTTCTTCTTGAAGATCACTTCTAACACTTTCAAGACTAATTTTCACTGGATTGTTAAAGAAAATATTATCCGGCTCTAGAGATTTAAAATCTTGAAAATTACTGTGAAACTCATTAGAGACTTCAATAATAACGGGAGTAAATGTTGGTAGTGGTAGTGGTAAGGTCTTATGGGGCCAAACTGCTGAGGTCATCGGTCCCTAGGCTTACGCATTTCTTAATCTAACTTAAACTAACTTACGCTAAGAACAACACACACACACCCATGCCCGAGGGAGGACTCGAACCCCCGATGGGGCGGAGCCGCCCGGACCGCGACAAGATGCCCTCAGACCGCGCGGCTAGCCCGCGCGGCCAAATAAATATTGAAAATTTTACTTCCACGTTTATTCTTGTTTTATTTCACAGCAACTCGGGAAATGACACAAATTTTCCTTGTTTAGCTGCAGTATAAATAATGTAAACTTACACCGGAATCCATCAATATTCGTAATCATATCACAAATGGTGCGTTTCTTCCCTTGTAAATGCAAATTCAAATCATTTAAATGATTAGTAAAATGAATTATAAATGCTAGCAGCTTATTTTCAAATTCTCTAGTGTCCGTTTTTTCTTCTTCATTCAAAAGTTTGAAAAGTTCTTTTCGGTGTGCAAAAAAGCATACTAAACATTTTACTGCGCTCAACTAACGAATTTCTGAATAGAGCAGTATACCTCCGTTTCCTGCGTCACCTTCTTCCAAAAACTTTAAATTTTTGGTGAGACAGTGATCGTTTTCCTCCAAGAATTATATTGGTAATTTTCGCCACATATTTAATTGCGGACAGCATTCTGCCACTTTCCTCACATAGTGCGGCTCTCCCCACCGGAGGTTCGAGTCCTCCCTCGGGCATGGGTGTGTGTGTGTATTGTCCCTAGCGTAAGTTAGTTTAAGTTAGATTACGTAGTGTGTACGCCTAGGGACCGAACGCCTCGGCAGTTTGGTCCAATAGGAACTTACCACAGATCCTCAAGTATTGCTTCCTGATGTATAATGCAATGAAAAGCTGAATAATTCGTGCCGGTCGGAGTGGCCGAGCGGTTCTAGGCGCTTCAGTCTGGAACCGCGCGACTGCTACGGTCGCAGGTTCGAATCCTGCCTCGGGCATGGATGTGTGTGATGTCCTTAGGTTAGTTAGGTTTAAGTAGTTCTAAGTTCTAGGGGACTGATGACCTCCGATGTTAAGTACCATAGTGCTCAGAGCCATTTTTTTGAATAATTCATTCCATTTTTTTCTTGACTGACCAAAGAATCCATTTTAGCTTCCGACCATAGCTGATGCAAATTGTAGAGCACTTTTTAAAACCAACAATTTTGTCAATACACTTCTTAACTGCGTTAGAAATATTCGAACCAGTTGTTCTGAATAACGGAACCAAAGCGACTAATTCTGC
The DNA here is from genome assembly GCF_021461385.2 of Schistocerca piceifrons. Lineage (NCBI taxonomy): Eukaryota > Metazoa > Arthropoda > Insecta > Orthoptera > Acrididae > Schistocerca > Schistocerca piceifrons. The sequence goes on from NC_060138.1 coordinate 848,741,296, forward strand.
GTGTACAGGAAAGTCATCCATCATTAGACGAATAAAAATTAGTAATTGACTAAGTTCTCTTCGATCAGTACTCTCGTCCACGCACAAGGAATAATACCGACAGCTTGTAAATAAATTGTTCAGTTTTTTTATGCTACGTACCACATCATTAACGCGACTTTTCACTGTGTTACGTGGCAAAGCAACTGTTTTAAAGTGCTCAGTAGCATCACCGTAACCAAGTGTGTTTGCCATTTCTATTCACTATTCTCTCACAAGTACGCCATCGATGAAGCAGTTTTGACGTTTTGCTGATTTTAAACATACTACATACGAAGCAAAACCTTTTCCTTAAGATTTGATCACTCTGGCAACTCTTGCATCTCTGTCTTCAACTTATCCACTGAAGCGCGTCGTTGTCATGAGAGTAGCGTCCGTATGTTGCCTCATGCAATGAAGAGAAATGTTCAGCAAGATTACTCCAATGGTTTGACTTAAGCATATTGTACATATTAAACCCGGGGTTTTTCATCGGAATTCTGTAAAAAGAATTACTTCGTCTCCCACATTTCACTCAAACTACTGTTTTCAGTATTCTTTCGTTTCGACATTCTTGAAAACAGAAATACAGCCGCAGTAGTAACCACAATCAAACCCAGAACAACAGTCACAGCAATAACCAAAATTACAATCTGGACAAAAGCGCAATATTATTGAGAGTAAACCTGGACAAAACCCCGAGAGCAAGTGTACTATCCTAACAGCAATGCCTCTTCGAAATCGTACAGGCAGTGAACACGCGAGAGTCTACGTTTTCAGGGATCAGTTACGCTGCCCCACTCAACTGCTGACAAGCAATCGAACCGTAGGCTGCGGTGAGGCCGTGACGTCACCGCGCGAGTAGAGTTAAATGAAGCAAACGCTGGAGACGAATGAATACGCGAGCCACTCTTTGCCAGGCCTGATTCCCGTAGTGTACTTTCCGTTGACCTAGAATCATGAAGTTTGGCAACAAGCTAGAATTCACACTACAAGTAAAAGAAGAGATCAGGAAACTTAATTTTTAATTATATGATGCGAAAAAATATTTTGTTTTCTCATTTGTTATCCGACTTCAAACTTAAAATTAAAACAGACGCAGTTGGGCAGTGTCTGTATAATTCGATGTATGCAGACATTGCCTGCTGTATTTCATGCCAAAGCAAGGCAACCTGAAGACCAAAAACTATCTCTCTCCCTCTCTGGGAGTCACGATTTGTATGCGAGCACTATGGAACGTAGACACTAGGGCATATGGAAGTCTCGGTCTGGCCCTCGCTCGTGCACGGATAACCAAAGCAGTTCAGGCAATCGCTCGCAAAAATCCGGTTTCGAGTCCCGGTCCACCATAAATTTTCGTATGCTACAAATACAGAGGGGTCAAAAAAAATGTATCCACTGTTTAAAAGTCCATAACTTCCAAACTAATTGACGGAGTTGTCTCATCTTTGGTAGTGTAATATTTTGTATTTCCGTCAATCGCCACACATGCGTTGTACAGCGTTGTTTTGTTTTGTCAGATGACAGTCGCCAGATAGTCAGTGTTTTGTTCTTAGTTGCACCTAGTGACTCGAGTAAACATGGCTGGCGTAAGGCTTACATTCGATGAAAGGAAGTCAGTTTTGAAGTGGTATTTTAAGTACGAAAACATTAATGAGGTTCAACGGCAATGGCGAAATGGGTATCAAACAGAGCCATCGACACGTTTAACGATTCATCACATTCGAGACAAATTTGAAGCCCAAGGCTGTGTTAAAGATGTACACAAACAACGATCTGGACGACCAGTAACAGTAACAAGTCCAGCTAACTCCCGTCGTGTGTTACAACAATTCACTCGTTCACCACAGAAGTCTGTGAGACAGTGTGCCCGTGAAACTGGAGTGAGTCGCTCAAGTGTTCGGCGAATTTTGAAGACAGCAAAGTGGAAGTGCTACATCCCACGACTGCTACACGCAACCAACCGGGACAACCCAGATCCTAGAATGGAGTACTGCGAGTGGTTTACTAACATGGTGCGCAACGATGAAGTGTTTGCAGAGATGATTGTGTGATCTGATGAGGCACAGTTCAAACTCAATGGTACAGTAAATCGCCACAATTGCATCTACTGGGACGAAGAAAATCCGAACGGCTATGTAGACAAAGCCGTGAATTTGCCGGGAGCAAATGTGTGGTGTGGGTTGTCTTACCGGGGCTTGATTGGGCCATTATTCTTTGACGGTACAGTTACCGGTGAGGTGTACCTTCAGAAGCTTCAGACATCCGTTTTACCTGCCATCCGAGACTTGTATGGAGATGGAAGAGTTTACTTTCAACAAGATGGTGCCCCAGCCCACTACCAAAATCGTGTTAGGGCATATCTCGACGAAAACCTACCAGGAAGATGGATAGGCCGTAGAGGTGCTGTGGAGTATCCACCACGTCCCCCAGACCTAACTCCTCTGGACTTTTACCTGTGGGGAACACTAAAGGACGTCGTTTATCGACAAAAAGGCACGCACGTTCGAAGAACTTCGAGAATCCATCGTACATTCATGTGCAAATATCCAGCTGAACACGTTGCAGTCAGTAGTTCGTGCTGCAGTTCGGCGGCATCGTTTGTGTGTGGATGTTAATGGTGACCATTTCGAACACCTACAGTGATATCTTTAAATTGGACTTTAAGCTACACTTTCACAAAAAATGAGACAACTCCGTCAATTAGTTTGCAAATTATGGACTTTTAAACAGTGGATACAATTGTTTGAACCCCTCTGTATATCGTATAGCCGGTGTAAAATCGTATTCGCAATTTGCGAATACAGTTCATAACCATAAATTAAAATTAAAACTTTGAAAATAATTATAACAGTATAGATCGCAGGGCTCTGTGTCCCATGACATGATCCCCTATCATCCTGCACGGCCTTTGTTATATCCCCGCTGAGGCCGAATTATCGATGTTGAGGTTTACACTCCGGTATGCATTTTGGAGCATTCACAAGATAAACAATATCAGTCTTGGCAGAAACCACCCCCTATTGCAGACTGTAGGCGCCAAAGTCGAGTCCTTTTTGCAGCACACAATGGGCACATAATTTCAACAAAACAACTCCCAAATAGAATAATCTCGGCATGTCTATACCACCATTGCAACATAATACTTCCATGGCCTTCTCATTTGCGAGAGGTGTCAAAGACTGGACTAGCACAGTATAAGATCAGATAGATGGAGGATACCATCAATACAATGTCTCCAAATGTTCAAATGTGTGTGAATTCCTAAGGGACCATGCTAAGAACAACACACACACCCATGCTCGAGGGAGGACTCGAAATTCCGGTGGGAGAGGCCGCGCAATCCGTGACATTTACATCTACATCTACATCCACATCTACATCTATGCTCCGCAAGCCACCTGGCGGTGTGTGACGGAGGGTACTTTGAGTACCTCTATCGGTTTTTCCCTTCTATTCCAGTCTCGTATTGTTCGTGGAAAGAAAGATTTTCGGTGTGCCTCTGTGTGGGCTCTAATCTCTCTGATTTTATCCTCAAGGTCTCTTCGCGAGATATACGTAGGAGGGAGCAATATACTGCTTGACTCCTCGGTGAAAGTATGTTCTCGAAACTCCATCAAAAGCCCGTACCGAGCTATTGAGCGTCTCTCCTGCAAAGTCTTCCACTGGAGTTTATCTATCATCTCCGTAACGCTCCTGCGATTACCAAATGATCCTGTGACGAAGCGCGCCGCTCTCCGTTGGATCTTCTCTATCTCCTCTATCAACCCTATCTGGTATGGATCCCACACTGGTGAGCAATATTCAAGCAGTGGGCGAACAAGTGTACTGTCACCTACTTCCTTTGTTTTCGGATTGCATTTCCTTAGGACTCTTCCAATGAATCTCAGTCTGGCATCTGCTTTACCGACGATCAACTTTATATGATCATTCCATTTTAAATCACTCCTAATGCCTACTCCCAGATAATTTATGGAATTAACTGCTTCCAGTTGCTGTCCTGCTATATTGTAGCTAAATGATAAAGGATCTTTCTTTCTATGTATTCGCAGCACATTACACTTGTCTACATTGAGACAACATGGCAACATGGCGCCTAAAACCGCTCGGCCGCTCCGAGCGGCAAGACAATGTTTCACAGCCTTATTACACATCTATTTGATTCGATGTCGTGATTTATAGAAGCTCTTATTTTAGAAATCTGCTTCGCAAAATAGTGATTTCGAATATCAATTCAGTACCATCGAGTCAAATGGTATAAGATTCATACCCCCCGATCATACACTTACGATGCAGCTTCCTTCCATAACATTTTACTAGGATGTCATTAATTCTGGCGATATTTATCACAGGAAAATAACGTTTTCTAGTTAGAGTGAGTGCATTTGTGTCGTGTTCTGCTTTGTAATTATAACTGCATTTTTCAGGTCAGCTTATATGATCCTATAAATATCGCAATGATCTGTTGTCACCTGTACCAACGAAGAGTGAGCGGGTAGGCCTTCTAATGAATCTGTGCGCTTTTTCTTCTCGGATCTTCTTGGACGTTATTACACTATGAGTGTCCACCTGCTTAGCTGGGTGGTGAAGTGTTTGCCTTCCATGCACTGGGGCAGGGTTCGATTACCGGCCAGGTTGGAGATTTTCTCCGCTCGGGGACTGGGTGTTGTGTTGTCCTCATCATCGGCCACAAGTCGCCCAATGTGGCGCCTACTGAAAAAAGACTTGCACCTGGCGGCCGAACCCGAGTGGGACCTCCCGACCAACAATGCCATATGATCGTATCACTTTTTTTACAGTATGTCTTCCCAAACTTTCCATTGTTGATACCAATGTAGTTCGCAAATATGTTCACTTGATAACACGCAAACTACCTTGTTTTTCCTAACTGTAAGATGCAGTTGAGCAATTGTTTAGCTGAACTTTTCTCATATCCATGTTTGCACTTTCGTTTCTGACCTAAGTTGATGAATATAACAGTATTGTGCTTTTCATTTTAAATCGCAAAACGTATATTTTTAATATTTCGGCACGTCTGATGCTATCCACCATATCTCTTCTACCTTGTGCTAATTTATTCAATTATGAGCACAATGAACTTTACGAATTCTAATCTTTGCATGGCACTACTACTTTAGCCTTCTACTGCCCCTTTAATTGCCACGTAAACAACTCGTACTGGAATAAATTTTAACTCTGCAGCCGAGTGGGAGTCGATCTGAAACTTTCTGCGAGAGTAAAACTGTGTACCGGATCGTGACTTGAACGTGGAACCTTTGCCTTTCGCGGGTAAGTGCTCTACCGGCAGTGCTATCAAAGCGCGTGTCATGAGCAGTCCTCACAGTTTGACTTCCGCCTTTGCGTAATCTCCTATCTTCCAAACTTCACAAAACTCTCCTGTTAATTGTGGGGGTTGGTTGAAATGGCTCTGAGCACTATGGGACTTAACCGTTGAGGTCATCAGTCCCTTAGAACTTAGAACTACTTAAACCTAACTAACGTAAGGACATTACACACATCCATGCTCGAGGCAGGATTCGAACCTGCAACCGTAGCGATCGCGCGGTTCCAGACTGTAGCGCCTAGAAGCGCTCAGCCACTGCGGACGGCTACTGTGTGGGAGTAGCACCCCTGGAATAAAGCGTAAAGCTGAGATGTGGCTTGCCACAGCCTTGGGGTTTGTTTCCAGAACGAAATTTCGCCCGGTGTGTGCATTGATTTGAAACTTCCTGGTGGGAGAGGGAGAGGGAGAGAGAGAGAGAGAGAGAGAGCAGAAGCTGTCAGGAGGGGGGAGGGGCGGGCCGTGAGGGTGCGAGTCGTGTCTGGATAGCTCAGGCGACTGCGTGTTCGGTGAGAGGGTTAGCTGCCCTCTGCAATTTAAAAAAAAAAAAAAAAAAAAAAAAAAAACGGAGTTAATGGATCAGCGATGAACTTCAACAAACGTCATGGGACGTCCGCCCGGAACAAATAGAACGAACATCAACAAAATGAGATTAAAAAAAGGGGGGGGGGACAGGACATTTGCCCTAAATGGTCAAGGTCCTGGGTTCGAGAACCGCTCTGGCACACAGTTTTAAACTGCTTGCAAGTACTCCCATACTGCTTATCGTACGTTTTGTACTCTTCTGTCCGTAACCCTGCCAAGGGTTTTACTCACATTTCTTTTCTCGTTTTCCTACTACCTCTTCCTCGTGCTACCTCAGGAAACATCCTTCTGCAGCGCCACATTTCAGAGCATTCCAATTTCTTCATCGCCAACTGAGCGAGGTAGTGGCTATGGCAACGGACTCACATTGTAAAGGGAACAGTAGCCAGATATCTGTCCAGCCAGCTGACTTTTTTTCCAAGGCAGTTTGAATTTTTTTGATGTGGCTCTTGACCTGCGTATATTTTGACTGTTATCCTGCGTTTTGGGTTGTGGTAGGTGGGCATTAGCTGTCTACACGTTATCATTGCTTACTGGCGTTTTTATGTCAGTAGGGTGGTGATTCTGTTTTATGAGAGGTTTTTAATCTTTTGCTGCATTTATTTGAAGCTATTCAAGAGTGTTTATGATCTTGGTTTGCGATGTCACGACAAATCATCTCGAGTATGTAATAGAACGTTTCGTTCTTCACCTCATATATTCGTACAACTTGTCCGGTTATTCCAATAACTGAGGAAATAGCGTACAGTATCCGCTGCCTCCTTTTCGAGGTAGATGTAGCTGATTCACATGCATCTGGCGTCTTTCTATCGTTAAAAGTCGCAATGCAGCCCTCGTCTCCGAGCACAGAGGTGTCCTGGCATCCATCCCGCCCAAGGAGGATACAATTTATCTGCTTGATAGATTAGATTCTAACCTAAACTAACCTAACCTGCTTGATCCCGCCGACGAAGATCTGTCGCACTCTGATCAAGCTTTCGCCCGATGTTATTGGGCGGCCTCTGGCGACGGTGTATGGTGACCGCTATCGCTGCCACTGTAATGAACGCATTCTAAAGCGTCGGCACACGGACCGTGCATTCTAAAGCTGAGCGTTGCACATGTCGAGTTTCTGACGTTATAGAGTGGAAAAAGCACGTTAGGGAATCTTTCCGAACGTGCAGAGCAATGTCTAGCTTGTCAGATATTCCGATTGTCCATTTCAATGTAAAAAAAAAAAAAAAAAAAAAAAAAAGAGAGAGAGAGAGAGAGACGGAAGAACGCCACACACGTCATATGCCCGCCATCTCTCTTCAGTGCAGAGTCGCGAGATGCCATATTGGCTTCCAGTTGAAGTCCATATTTATATACGAGTAAGTCATTTCCAAGCACCAGCAAATTTGGGATCTCTCGGAAACCCGTCGGTTTGTTCTAATAAAATCGCATGAAACATCGTATAGGTGATTAAGCAATTACTGTAAGTTGCATATTATGGAAGTATGCTGTTTCAAGGCAACGGCACACTGAAGGTCTATGAAAAACGCATTTTTCTTGGTACACTTCGTTATAATTAAATGTTAGTTAATAACATATCTACGAATAAGGATTTTAGGACATGAAAAAATTCGAAGTATCATCATAAATCACTCATGGTCTATGGAACATGTAGAGTCACAGCATTGTAAGGTATTGTGTGCCGTGTTGCTGGTTCGCATCTCACTGGATCCGAAAAAAATTTACTAGCCTTCGCGCTTTCTAATAGGTTCTGGTACTTCCTTATTAGTTCGGTAAAATTATGTTCTACGATATTCGATGTTATGTAAATACAAGTGCGCTCTCTCTGAGGAGTGAGTTTGTTCAGCCGGCCGGAGAGGCCGTGCGGTACTAGGCGCTACAGTCTGGAACCGCGCGACCACTACGGTCGCAGGTTCGAATCCTGCCTCGGGCATGGATGTGTGTAATGTCCTTAGGTTAGTTAGGTTTAAGTATTTCTAAGTTCTAGGGGACTGATGACTTCAGATGTTAAGTCCCGTATAGTTTTTTTTTTTTTTTTTTTTTTTTTTTTTTTTTTTTTTTTTTTTTTTTTTTTTTTTTTGAGCGTATGGGCAAGGGAGGAAATATACGTTTTAATAGAGCTAACCCAGGAATTTTACGCCCGACCGTTGTGTAAATATAGTGGTTTGCGGGCCATATGCAGCCAACAACTGCCGCTGGAGCGATCTAATGTACCACATCCACGCACACGTACAGTATGCACAAGTCGCATCGTTCCTGAGCGTTCAGCAACATATTGTCCGCCTCGGGTAGATGCGTGGTCAGCGCGACAGAATGTCAATCCTAAGAACCAGGGTTCGGTTCCCGACTGGGTCGGAGATTTTCTCCGCTCAAGGACTGGGTGTTGTGTTGTCCTAAGGATGGTAGATGTTAAAGGCATAGTGAGTGATGGCCAACGTCTTGAGGGTCATTTCAAGACTCGGGCCGCCGCCCACAACCAGGTGACGGGCAATATTGTACCTATCTCTTCTCTATTCAATTCTCTTCCTTCCTTCTTTCTAAATATTTAATTCCGTTTTATTTATTAATATCTCACTTGATTTTGTATTAGTTATAAGCTTTCCTAATGCTGCACAAAAAAATTGATATCAAATGGGTGTAAACAAATAGAGCCCGCCTCCACGTGGCGGGACACGGGCAGCGGTGTGAGTGGGGACGGGAGCCGGTGTGGTGTTACTTTCAGTCACTCCGGACCCCGGACCCAGTCACAGCGGCTAAGTGGCAACATACGACCCACCATAAGAAATTAGACGGTGGGTCATAAAAAAAATAAGCAGCTAGTGAAAAAAAAGTGTCCTAATCATCATCATTTCATCCCCATCGACGGGCAAGTCGCCAAGTAGCGTCAAATCGAAAGACTTGCACCTGGCGAACGGTCTTCCCGAGACAGGTCCGAGTCACACGACACGACGAGCAGCATGTTAACTCGGCACGCTCAACGTTGACGTTCGAGGGCACGGTTCGTGTGACGACGGCTTAAGCGAACGTAAATTCTACCCGGTTAGGCACGTTAAATTTCGTGTGACGCGACAGAGTCTCTTTCGCGAGACCGTGGTCATTAAACTGCTAGTATTCGATGTAACCAACAAAATTAGTTTCTATTACAATCAAGTGAAATTTCAGAGCCAATATCGCACTTTCTGACTTGACTGTGGCTGTAGAACGTTCAGCGTGATGTTCACATGTCAGAGATATAAGACAGGCGATTGCCACGACGGTTCCTCTGAAAAGACCTCGACAGGTTTCCTGTACATCCTTGCCCAATGTTATCATCAGTTACAACTTGTAACGAGGTTTGGGTCTTAGTCCGCCTTTCCTACAACTAGTCTTATGAGGTCGATCTATATAAAATCTCTCCGGATGGATACTCCTAGATACCTGACAGTTCTGACTGACACCAGCGACTGATCGCCGTTGGCAGAATAAAGGATAAGAGGTCTTTACAGCAGCATATTTACGCGAAGCACGCTACACGTGTTTAATCAGAGCTGCTATCGTTCTGTGCGCTAAGGTTCATCTTCTCCAGGTCTATCTGTGTTTGGGCTGGTTGGTTGACTTGGGGGAGGTGACCGAACAGTGAGGTCATCGGTCCCATTGGATTACGGAAGGATGGGAAAGGAATTCCGCCGTTCCCTTTCAAAGGAACCATCCTGGAGTGATTTACGGAAATCACGGAAAACCTAAACCAGGAAGGCAGGACGCGGTATTGAACAGTCGTCCTCCCAAATGCGAGTCCAGTGCGCTAACCTCTATTTTTTCTTTGATCTCATTTTGTTCGTTCTATTTGTTCGAGGTGGACGCCCATGGCGCTTGTTCAAGTTCATCGTTGATCTGTTAACTCTGTTTTTTATTACAGAGGGCAGCTAACCCTCTGACCGAACACGCTGAGCTACCGTGCCGGCACTGAGCCACCTCCCTCGGTGCCTCTATTTAGCTACCACTTTATGACCTATAACGAGAATTCTGGGCGGATGTGGAAATCCGCGTTAATAACAACTCTGACATTACCTTAGAACTACTGACAGGCCATCATATTACTCTTCCGTTTGGTGTGTAAGATGTATGAAACAGGAGAAATACCCTCAGACTTCAAGAAGAATGTAATAATTCGAATTAGAAAATGACAGGCGCTCAGAGGTATGAATATTACCGAACTATCGGTTACAAAACTCATGCTTGGAAAATACTAACACCTGACAGAAACTGACCTTGGGGAAGATCAGTTTGGATCCCAGAGAATTGTAGAAACACGCGACGCAATACTGACCGTGCGACTTATTTTAGTAGATTAGGCCAAGCAAAGGTAAATCTGTTAATAGCAACTGTAGACTTAGAGAAAGCTTTTGACAATGTTGACTGGAAAACTCTCATTGAAATAGCAAAAAAATGGCTCTGAGCACTATGGGACTTAACAGCTATGGTCATCAGTCCCCTAGAACTTAGAACTACTTAAACCTAACTAACCTAAGGACATCACACAACACCCAGTCATCACGAGGCAGAGAAAATCTTGAAATAGCAGGGGTAAACTACAGGGAGCGGAAGGTTTATTTGCAGCTTGTACAGAAATCAGACTGCATTTATGAGAGTCGAGGAAGATGAAATGGAAGCAGAGGTCGAGAAGCGTGTGAGACAGTGTTGTGGATTATCCCCAATGTTAATCAATCTGTACATTGAGCAACCAGTACAGGAAAACAAAGAAAAATTTGGAGTACGAATTAAAGTCCAGGGATAAGATATAAAAACTTTGAGGTTTGTCGATGACGCTGTAATTCCGTCAGAGACAATAAGGTCTTGGTAGAGCAGCTGAACGAAATGGGCAGCGCCCTGAAAGGAGGATATAAGACGATCATCAACAAAAGCAAAACAAGGATAATGGAATGTCCTAGAATTAAATCAAGTGATGCTGAAAGAATTAGATAAGAAAACGAGACACTTAAAATAGTAGATGAGTTTGCTATTTGGGCAGCAAAATAACTGATAATGGCCGAAGTAGAGAGGACATAAAATGTAGATTGACAGTGGTAAGAAAAGACAAAAAAATCGTTTCTGAAGAAGAGAAATTTGTTAACATCGAACATAGATTTAAGTATTAGGATGCCTTTTCACAAGTATTTGCTTAGAGAGTAGACATGTGTCGAAGTGAAATATGGATGCTAAACAGTTTAGACAAGAGAACAGAATGCTTTAAAATGTGGTGCTGCAGAAGAATGCAGAAGATTAGCGGGGTTGATCACGTAACTAACGCGGAGTTACTGAACAGTACTGGGGAGATAAGAAATTTGTAGCACAACCTGATTAGACGAAGGGATCGGTTGGTAGGACACTTTCTGAGACATCAAGGGCTCACCAATTTAATATTTGAGGGAAGTGTGGAGGATAGAAATCGTAGAGGGAAACTAAGAGATGAATACAATAAGCAGATTCACAGGATGCAAGTTACAGTAGTTATTCGGAGACGAAGAAGCTTGAACAGGGTAAAGTAGCATGGAAAACTGCATCAAACCAGTCTTCGGACTGAAGACCACCACAACAACAATTGCCTAGAGGATAGAAGCTGGCGCAAATACGGGTATCTGTGGGCATAGGTGTCAGAATTACAGTCTCAGTGTATTTGGTTCTCAAAAGATCGAAACACATGATGCGGCACCGCACGTCACTTCTTGTAAGGATAACTGAAACACGCAGCCTAAGGGCGTTTTTGCAATGTTTACATTGATCAGGTTCTCCAGACGGTCGGTTTCCATCCTTATCTTCTGGCTACCGCCGCACCTATTTATTCACTGTGTGTTACTGACACCTTGTATTTCGTACAATCAGTGAAGCGTGTTAATGGATGACGCCCCCGGCAGCTGGCTACCTGCGCTATACCAGTATTGTAGTTTCTGCGACGCTCAGCCAACGCGTTGTAATATTTGAGTGACCGAGTAGTGCGTTGAAGTTAAGACTAGTTACAATGCATGAGCAATATGGACAGCACGTCAGGTGAAGCAAGTTTACCAGTTAAATGCAGGTAACTAAATGGAAATCGACTGTTTGACTGAAAAAACTGATTTCGTTTCTAGTGGCAAAGGAAAAAAAATCAAAGATACAGTGGCTTCTTTTACTAGTAAAAGTGTTTTTTTCAAAGGAGACACAAAACTGGGTCATATTTGTTAAAAACAAAGGTGTGAATGTGGACAAAACGGCAGACACATCAAAATTCTTGAAGCCCCCCACCTCCGAATACGGCGGCGCTGCGGAAAAGAAACTGTGGCGTTGTATATTATCGACACAATGGCAGGCAGTCAACGTCGAGAGGTCGGCGGTAACTGACGTGACTGACCTGACAATCCGTGGCCGGTTCGAAGAGACATCCTCTGCAGCACGTGCGAGTAGCGCCACCACAGATCCGACATAAGACGCCGCACCGACGCCAGCCCAGTCTGATAGCGGAGTTCACTCAGCGTATTCCAAGCCTACTATAAAAGTCTGATTAAAATTACTTGATAGTTGACACTTCACGTGCTGGAGGTGTCTTCCTCCAATAAGAGCGCTCGGCATCACGCCTGAAATGTTCGCCGTTGCCAAAATGCCACAACAAACGGTCAACTTTTTCTTTTCGTGTGTTCATCGAATCCACGCTTTCGGAGGAATTTTGGTTGTGACCGGAATTTCTTCGCCACTGAAGAAAATGGTTGACACTGTCCGAAAAAATATTCTGGTGTTGTCGTTCGAGAATGAAACTCACCTGTTTCAACCTATCGCCCTGGAAATCCATCACTGGCTAACGGAGGCAATTGGAAAACATTCTGATTCTGTATACACAACGCAATTAGATACTGATAGTTATTGCGTCTACGTTACATTTGTTAGTCCGGGGCCGGCCGCGGTGGTCTCGCGGTTGAGGCGCTCAGTCCGGAACCGCGCGACTGCTACGGTCGCAGGTTCGAATCCTGCCTCGGGTATGGCTGTGTGTGATGTCCTTAGGTTAGTTAGATTTAAGTAGTTATAAGTTCTAGGGGACTGATGACCACAGATGTTAAGTCCCATAGTGCTCGGAGCCTTTTTTTTTTTCTTAGTCCGGGGACGGTTGACAAGCTATTGGGGAAGTGAGGTAGTGTAGCAGAATTTGTGTACAGTGACGGATCAAAAAGTAATGTTCCTGTAAGAAAAGCTAATATCGCTTATAAATCTGAGAGGCTGTTGAACATCCTGATCGAAGTTAATAATAAATTAATTAAAGGTGCTCTTTATAAACACGGAGAGATAAATCTATAACTAATGAAAGATCGTCAAGATTGTACAAAACGCAATGTTTCAATGGTATCAGGTCAGTGGAACTGGAAATAAAGACAAATATTCCGTCTCACATTTCTGTGAATGATCACAAAGCTCACACTATATATTCTGGACAGGTCCGGACGCGCCATTTTTACAATGAATCAGGACACTTCCGACAAAACTGTCCACCCAGTATTTTTGTACGGAAAAATAATTTAACTCTGCGCCTAAAACTCACACTCGATGATGTTTCGTCTTGCGCAGTGCGGTCTTGCATTATCGTGTTGCTGAATAACGTTACAGACGTTAGAAACTTTTCAATTAAAGATTGATTACTCGATGCAATTGTTCACAGTAGAGGTCTGCATTCACAGTTTGCCCAGGTGCTCGAAACCGCGAATACTCCACCAAACACAAAAAAGCGACTTTTCTGGGATGTAAATCTGGCTTAGCTGTACTTCGTGGGGATTCATTCAGAAAGAGTAACTGCCTTTTGCGTTGTGGATTATAACAGAGGACTGATTTCTCATCTCCAGTGATCAAAAGACGAAAGTAAACGCTTGCGTATCGTGCCGCTGAAGCAATAAGGTGCATGTGGCAAATCGGTTAGCTTTGTTTGTCTTTACCAATCAGCTGAAAATGTTCTTGGATGGTCGACGAATGTTGGTTAAGAGTGTTTGATAGTTCCTCGATTGTCTGACACAGATTTGCGTTCTCTTTCTCAATAAACGTATCATTGTCTGAAGTTGTTGGTCTTTCTGATCGATACGAGTCGGGAAGACCAAAATTACTGGGTCTGAACTTAGAAAGTCACCTTTGGAATTTACAAACATTGAATGCACTTGGATATACATTGCAAATGCTTACGGTAGCAGCTAATGCGTTACTACCCTTATAAAACGCGAAAAGTATACGACGCTCGCCTGGTATTTTGCTGGCCATTTCACCATAAATTGAAAAAAATATTTAAGATTTAATTACTTGCGAGTAAACATGTCACTCTAACCCAAAAACGACTTTACTTTCCAGTCCCCCTAATAAAAGGCCTGTTAGCAACCCGTCTGCCACTGCTTACTCAATTCTGGATCTTAGTTTCCTGCTTACGCTGATGAACCGCAACATTATCATCACAGCCCACCCCGAGATTGAATGCCGCCTGGTGCCACTGCGGCCAAGTGGCGCTGCAAGGAAAGCATATGAAAGAACAAAGACGAACGGGAAATCATTCTAGTGGCGACACGGGTCACAGATAAGGAAACCATCACACACATAAGCGACTTTCTACATCTACATCATACTCCGCGAACAGCAGTCCGGAACCGCGCGACTGCTACGGTCGCCGGTTCGAATCCTGCCTCGGGCATGGATGTGTGTGATGTCCTTAGGCTAGTTAGGTTTAAGTAGTTCTAAGTTCTAGGGGACTGATGACCACAGCTGTTAAGTCCCTTAGTGCTCAGAGCCATTTGAACTCCGCAAATCACCAAACGGTGTGTGATGGAGCGTACTTCTAGTACCACTAACTGATCTCGCCTACACTGTTCCATTCGCGAATGGCGCGTGGGAAGAACGATCGTCAGTAAGCTTCTGTACTGCCTCCAGTTTTTCGAGTTTTTTCTAATTTTCTCGTCGTGGTTATCACGCGATATATGTTGTCCGAGAAAGTATATGTTGTCCGACTCTTCTGGTGAAAAGTTAATCTCCGAGCGATGCACAACGCCTCTCTTGTAATGATTGCCAATAGAGTTCGTTGAGAATTTCTGTAACGCTCTCGTGCCGCGACGAAACGCGCCGCTCTTCGTTGGATCTTCTCTCTTTACTCAAGATTCGATCAAGTGCCTTATACGCCACTTTATTCGCGGATGAGTTACATTCCCTTAAGATTATTGCTATGAATCTCAGTCTGGAATTTTTTCCTACTATTTTTTTATGTTATCATTACATTTAAGGTCGCTCTGCATAGTTACTCCAACATATTTTACTGCAAACACTGTTTCCAGCAATTAGTCATCAACAGTGTAGTTGTACAGTAGTGGATTTCTTTCCCTATGTATGCGCAGTGTGTTTAATTTATTTTCGTTCAGGGTCACCTGCCAGAGGCTGCACCATTCATCAATCCTCTTCAGGTCATTCTGCAAATCTATTCAGTCTTCTTGCGTCTTCAACAGCATCCGTCGCTTTCTTCATCTCACTTCGTAAACAATAACGCTCCTATCACACTTCCTTGGGGTACTCTGGCAATTACTTTTACATCTGTCGATTTTGTTCTGTTAAGAGGGACGTGCCGGCCGCTGTGGCCGAGCGGTTGTCGGCGCTTCAGACGGCACCGCGCTGCTGCTACGGTCGCAGGTTCGAATCCTGCTTCGAGCATGGATGTGTGTGATGTCCTTAGGTTAATTAGGTTTAAGTAGTTCTAAGTCTAGGGGACTGATGACCTCAGATGTTAAGTCCCATAGTGCTTAGAGTCTTTTGAACCATTAAGAGGGACGTGGCTAGTTTCGTCTGCCAGGAACTCTTGAATCCAGTAGCAAATCTGGTCTGGTACTCAATAATCTCGTTTTATTTGCGCTAAGTCCATGTGCTTGGCTGAGTGGTAACGTGCAGCGGGTCCGGGTTCGATTCCCGGCCGGGTTGGAGATTTTCTACGCCCATGGACTGGGTGTTGTGTTATCACCGATGCGCAACTCTCTCAATGTGGCGTCACTATAAATAAGACTTGCACTCGGCGGCCGAACTCCGGACAGGACCTCCAGGCAAAGGATGCCACACTATCATTTCACTTCATTTTTTTCCCATTAAACAGCAGTGCGTTATCAAATGCTTTCTGGAGTCAAGGAACACGGCGTCAACATGAGCGCTGTTGTCTACAGACAAAGAACAAATCGTTTTGGCCCGCCGCCTAGGAACGAGCATATCGCAGACGGCAAATCTGGACGGCTGTTTACGTGTTCTTCTCGTGTATAGCTATCGATTCTATGGAAGTGGTTGAAGGCCGGTGAAACTGCGATTAGTCGTTGGACGTCCACGCCTCATGAAAGAACGTGGAGGTAGGAGGATTTCACTCTAGGTAATACAGGGCTGGCGGTGATCTGTGGCAGATATGACGACAGAGCGTAAAGCTGGTGCAGACACAAGTGTTTAGGTGCACACAGTTCAGCGCACACTGTTGAACATAGGGCTTCGCAACAGACAACCTCTACGTGATCCAATGTCACCCAACGCCACTGCTAGTTGCGATTACAGCGGGCACAGAATGATCGAGATTAGACTGTAGATCAATGAAGACGTGTCGCCTGGCCGGATGAATCACTTATCTTGTTACAGCAGGTCGATGATCGTTCAGGATACGCCATCACCCAGACGAACGGTTGCTCGAAACATGTGTCTCGCAACCGATACAACCGGTGTCCGTAGTAGTATTATGCTTCGGACAGGGCCGGTTCAAGAACTATTTTTCATACAAGCGACTTACGATTTGGCGCCCCCTTTTTCCGCCGTACACTTTCACCAGGGTCTAGGCACTTTATGCAAGCCTTACATTAGCGCGTCCCTGCAGCCCCTATCAACTTGGCGCCCCAATCGGCCGTTGCAATTGTGGTACGTCCTTACAGCTGTTGCAGCGGACGGCGGTGATATTTTCCTGCAGGATTACTGTACGTGCCACAAGGTCTGAATCGTGCTACAGTGGTTTAAGGAGCATGATAGTGCACTCATGTTGACGTACTGGTCGCCAAGTCTGATTTATCTGAACGAGATGGAACACACCTGGGATCCCATCAGGCCCCAGCTCCTCACCCATGCCACCAGTCCGCAATTTACGAAAATTGTGTGACCTGTGCTTACACATATGGTGCCACATACCCCCGGAAACGTAACAAGAACTTCTCAAAGCAATGGCTCTCAAATCCATGGCTCACAGAATCGTTGTAGCACTGCGCACCGAAGGTGGACCAAGCAGTTGCTTATTGGTTTGGCTCATCACTGTAACTCCTCCATTTTAGCAACACATTTCTTAAAGAGGAATATGCTTCTAGTCGTACTCATATGACACCTAAGACGATAACCGACATAACAGTTTGTGAGAACACTGGAACTGGAATGCATGTGTCTGTCTAACGACAGACGCGCATCAGACCTCGTGAAAACACGAACTATGCGGCAGGTCCCGGCGGAGGTTCGCGTCCTCCCTCGGGCATGGGTGTGTGTGTGTTTGTCCTTCGGATAATTTAGGTTAAGTAGTGTGTAAGCTTAGGGACTGACGACCTTAGCAGTTAAGTTCCATAAGATTTCACACACATTTGAACATTTTTTTTTGAAAACACTACGGCGCGTGTCCGTGGGCGAGTGCAAGGAACGTGTCAGCTGGCAGCTCGTCTGAGTGGTCAGTAACTTGCTATTAGTCGAGGTATTTTCGCCAAATTAGTCTTTGGTACAACTAAAACACGCTTCAGAACAAATACGGCATTTCTGATTTAGTGTGTCCGTTTTCCGACTCTTGGCATTTTTCTTCGCAACAATTGTCCTTTTACAGTTTCTTTGAATGATGTAATGATACTGCACTGATGGGGTCGTGGAAGGGAGGGATGCGAAGTGTAGCCCCACTGGGAAAACGAGCGCTGGCTTTATTGCTGGCGATATGGATGTAAGAAGGGCTGCAAGCCGCCGCGAGGGGGGGGGGGGGGGGGAACTGCACGTGGAGACAGCCAGCTGTGCGTGTCTCTGCTAGCGTCCACGTCAAAAATGTTTGGGCATCAAATGGCGCACACCTGTAACAAAATTCATGTTAAGTGATACAGCTGTTATCGGTTTCCCACTACGGTCGCAGGTTCGAATCCTGCATGGATGTGTGTGATGTCCTTAGGTTAGTTAGGTTTAAACAGTTCTAAGTTCTAGGGGACTGATGACCTCAGAAAATAAGTGCCATAGTGCTCAGAACCATTTGAATTTTCTTCTTGTCTACACTGTTTATCGTCCATGTTCACTTCCACACATGGCTACACTCCATAAAAATACTTTCATAAAAGAATTTCCTGCTGCCAATTTCTCTTCTTCAGAAATGCTCTTCCTGCCATTGCCAGTCGACATTTTATATCCTCCCTATTTCGACCATCATTAGTTATTTTGCTTTCCAAATAGCAAAACTCATCTACTACTTTAAGTGTCTCATTTCCTAATCTAATACCCGCAGCGCTGCTATAAACGTAGGTTAGCCTTTCCTTACCCTATCTTCTACGAGACGTTGTAGGGTCAGCGTTGCCTCGCGCGTTCCAACATTTCTCCGGAATCCAAACTGATCTTCTCCGAGGTCGTCTTCTACCAGTTTTTCCATTCTTTTGTTAAGATCCGTGTTAGCGTTTTGCAATCGTGACTTATTAAACTGATAGTTCTGTAATTTTCAGACCTGTCAGCATCTGCTTTCTTTGGAATTGCTATTATTATATTCTTCTTGAAGTCTGAGGGTATTTCGCTTGTCTCATACATCTTGCTCACCAGATGGAACAGTTTTGCCATGGCTGGCTCTCCCAAGGCTATCAGTAGCTCTAACGAAATGTTGTCTACTCCCGGGGTCTTGTTTCGACTTCGGTCTTTCAGTGCTCTGTCAAATTTTTCACGCAATTCATATCTCCCATCTCATCTTCATCTACGTCCTCTTCCATTTCAATAATGTTGGCGTCAAGTACATCTCCCTCTATATACACGTTCCACCTTTCTGCTTTCCCTTCTTTGCTTAGGACGGGTCACCATCTGAGCTCTTGATATTCATACAAGTGGTTCTCTTTTCTCCAAAGGTCTCTCTAATTTTTCTGTAGGCAGCATCTATCTTCCCCTGGTGATATATGCTTCTACATCCTTACATTTGACCTCTAGCCATTCCTGCTTAGCCATTTTGCACTTTCTGTCGTCATTTTTAGATGTTTGTGTTACCTTTCGCCTGCTTCACTTATTTCATTTTTATATTTCCACTTTTCATCGATTAAATTCAGTGTCTCTTGTGTTGCCCAAGTATTTTTACTAGCCCTCGTCTTTCTGCCTACTTCATCCTCTGCTAATTTCACTATTTCATCTCTCAAAGCTACCCATTCTTCTTCTACTGTATTCCTTTCCCCTGCTCTTGTCAATCGTTCCCCAACACTCCCTCTGAAACTCTATACAACCTCTGGTTCTTTCAGTTTATCCCATTTCTTTAAATTTCAGTCTTTTTGCACTTTCTTCAGTTTTAATCTACACTTCATAACCAATAAATTGTGGCCATACTCCACATCTGCCCTTGGAATGTCTTACAATTTAAAACCTGGTTCCGAAATCTCTCTCTTACCATTATATAATCAATCTGAAACCTTCCAGTGTCTCCAGGTCTCTTCCACGTATACAACCTTTTTTCGTGAGTCATAAACAAAGTGTCAGCGATGATTAAATTAAGCTCCATGCAAAATTCTACCCGGCGTCTTCCTTTTTCATTCCTTTCCCCCAGTCCATATTTACCTACTACCGTTTCTGCTCTTCCTTTTCCTACAATCGCATTCCTGTCCCCCACAACTATTATATTTTCGTCTTCCTTAACTATCTGAATAATTTCTTTTGTTTCATCATACATTTCCTCATAAGCGGAGCTAGTTGGCACATAAACTTGTACTATTGTGGTGGACGTGGACTTCGTGACTATCTTGGCAACAACAATGCGTTCACTATGCTGTTCATAGTAGCTTGCCCGCGTTCCTATTTTTTTTATTCGTTATTAAACCTACGCCTGCATTACTCCTATTTGATCCTGTATTTATAACCCTGTGCTCACCTGATCAGAAGTCCTGTTCCTTCTTCCACCGAACTTCGTTAATTCCCACTATATCTAATTTTACCCTGTTTATTTCCCTTTTTAAGTTGTCTAACCTATCTGCCCGATTAAGGGATCTAACATTTCACGCCCTGATCTGTAGAACGCCAGTTTTGTTTTTCCTGTTTCTTGTTACAGCTACAAAAATGATGAGCAGTGTATGATAGTCCTTCCATTATTACCTTACCTATCAATGGTTAGGAAATATTATATGCAATCTTTGTAAATGTCTTCCTTTCTCTGCAAAAAACGACATTCCGTTGGACTCAGCCACTTTTTTTGGATACAGTCATATCCTGGAAATCTGGTGTCTACAAAATATCATGCCGGGACTGTGATAAAAGCTGTATCAGTCACAAATGCACGTCCTTTGACCTGAGATACAAAGAACACACCTACGCCATCAATAAAACAACATTAGGTTTATGTATGCAAATGGAGTGACATAATATTGATAACTCTGACCAACAGCTAAAAATTTTACATAATGTCGAGAAAAATAGACGGTTAGACATTTTGGAAGAACAGGAGATTTAGATCGCGAAACGCAAAGAACCGAATAAACTCCTCAATGAGCAAAGAACCGGATAGACTCCTCAATGAACAAACTGAGTTTGAGCCAATACGTATTTTAATATTCACATCGATTTACTTAGCAGAGTTACTCTGCGCTTCCTAACATCTACCCAGTTGACAAAAACACCTCGCAACAGGAAGAAGAATGCCAGCGAGCTATCCTCGTCGTCTCTCCTATGCCTACGTGCAGTGGTGTAAACATCTAGCAACCTGAGGTACAGCGCCATCGGGCACCGGATAAAACACCATAAGGACTGACATTCTATCTTTTTTATTGTAAAGATCTCACTTTTCTTAAATGTATTTCACTGTTTTAACGACCTGTATTTATTTTCGTATTTGATAATGACCGACTGAAAAAATACAGTAATAATTGTCATATTTTACGGTTTTTACGACTGAAGACTATCTTAATAGAGGGTGTGAGCGTCTAGAGCACAGTGTAGGGAAGGAAAAGAACACAATTGATTGTGTGTATATAATTCTCTGATTTCTGATTTTATGTTTTATTGACAACGCGTGTTCGTCTAATGCCGCCATATTTATGAACTATATGTACTTCAATAACACTTCACTAAGCTCACAAGTAGATCTAGTGAAAATAACTGCACTTGTTTCAGGTCTTAATGTAAGCTTTTCTGTTCTCTATTGTAGAATCTGAAGATAGTCTTTGTAGGACGAAATTGGTTATGAGTGCATCATAGAAAACCTGGCTGAGTCAAAGAACGAAAAAAAAAAATATTCGTTTCTCGTTAGCAACTCACACTCCTTGCCATTTTTCTCCTTTATATCATAAATCATTTCTGACGTTTCGTGAAACCAAGCTGCGTACTCGAAAAGTTTTAGTCTATTGATTATTCTAAGAAAAATATTTGATTTTCGCCAGTCAGACTGGAAAAAAATCTATGTGCCAAACGACTGACAAATTTAACACTGGAATTTCACCATTCATATTGGGAAAATAGCCTATTGCGAAACGACTGATATATCTATTGGAACCGTCAATTTCCGCTACAGTTTCTTCTTGGAACAGTCCGCCTACTGAGCTGAGAATGCTGGCACGGTAGCTCAGTGTGTTCGGTCAGAGAGTGGGCTCCTCTCATACAGAGTGAAAGGGGCAACATCGAACTTCAACGGCTGTCATGTGACGTCCGCTATGACCAAATACAACGAACAATAATATCGAACAAGAAAAAAACTGGTAACGTGCTTGCCTACAATGCAGCGGGACGGGGTTCGATTTCCAGCCGGGGTGGAGATTTTCTCCGATATAGTTATCAATGATTGTTGCAGACCAACGCGATGAGAGAGGCAGAACTTCAATAAATTTAACAAAGATATAATCGTTCATTTATTTAAACATAAATTTGTAAGGTAGCACGAATTATTAACCTTTTAAAACTAACCAAAAATCCATATTTAATGCTATAATTACGAAACATCTGTATGAAGTAAATAAATATATAAATTAAGAAAATACTTCAGTTTTGAAAACATACTTTTTATTCTACTGTTCTTGAAATAGAAAACGTTATTTACCTCCAAAAAAGTTGGTAATCGTAGTCATGAGTCGTGAATAACCGAAAAGACTAAAAAAGTAGGTAAATGAAATCACTCAACCCCAACCAGGGAGTGAAAACAGAAACATATAACTGCCGCAACAGCCAGAGACTTGTGTCAGTCGGTTATTTCACATTACGACATACCATTCGTACTCGGTGAATGAGAGAAAAAATTTATATTGCTCACATGGACGCATCTTTCGGCTGTTTTATTCGACTGAAAGAAAGAAAAAACCAACTGAACGAAAAAAACAGTCGAGTGGCCAATCGGTTGTTGAAACCAATAGATTGTCCCATCACTTACTCGACTGAAAAAAAGAAAACCAACTGAACGAAAAAACAGTCGAGTGACTAATCGGTTGTTGAAACCAATCGATTGTTCCGTCACTTGAGACCCTCTCTACGGGACGTGTGCGTGCTCGGACGGGTCGCCTCGAATGCAGCTCAGCCACACTGAACGGTCTAGCTGGCGAACGATAACGGCAACAGGGACAGCCACCCCCTAGCAACGCAAACTCAGGCCCGGTTAAACCGGGTTTTCCTACGAACAGGATTCGTGCGCCGTGCGAACACGCCGCGAAACTGAAATGCGCAGCGCATTTGCCTTTTTCCAGAAAATGAAACTGCAAGCGCATTAACAATTCAGTCCACACGTGCTGTCTGCGATGCACATTGTGTCAAAGCAATTTTCTTATAGTTCTTATTAATAATTTCTTATTACTTGTAAGAAATTCAATGAAAAATAAACGTTTTAAAAGTCTGTAAAACAGAACAAAAATCTCAGATATTTATTACCACAAAACAATTTTCATAAAATGGTTCAAATGGCTCTCAGCACTATGGGACTTAACATCTGAGGTCATCAGTCCTCTAGTCTTAGAACTACTTAAACCTAACTAACCTAAGGACATCACACACATCCATGCCCGAGGCAGGATTGGAACCTGCGACCGAAACGGTCGCTCGGCTCCAGACTGTAGCGCCTAGAACCGCACGACCACTTCGGCCGGCCACATTGTCTTGTTCTGTATTGTTTGTTTATTGGTATTGGTGATCAGTGAGATCATTTAGTGAAAACCCGAGTGGCACTTGTTTGAGTAACTTCATTCTAAGCGGTGTTGTGGGCGCTTCAGTGGTGAACCTGGAGAACGGTGCTGACTATTGCTGCGAAGACAAATAACTTTCATTATCATGTATAGTTGGTGAGGAGGCGGAGGATATTAGTGTTTAACGTCCCATCGACAACGAGTTCATTAGAGACGGAGCACAAGCTAGGATTAGGGAAAGATGGGGAAGGAAATCGGCCGTGCCCTTTCAAAGGAACCATCCCGGCATTTGCCCGAAACGATTTAGGGAAATCACGGGAAATCTAAATCAGGATGGCCGGAGACGGATTTGAACAGTCGTCCTCCCGAATCCGAGTCCAGTGAGATGATCACTGCGCCACCTTGCTCGGTAAAGTTGGTGAACTATAACCACATTGAAACCATTGGTTAACACTTCCACCGCCGTGACGATTCGGAAAACTCCATCTCGATCTGTGTAATGGGACCTGGCTGAAATTTTTTCACAGTCATAGCAATCGTTTTAAATACTTTTCTCTTTCATCCTCTTGTGCAGGTAGTGGTTTAGACAGCTCTTACCAACAGTTTTTAAATTGGAGTCTGTCTTCTTTATCCTTATTTAAATATTTGACAAGGGCATAATTTTCCTTCCTCTTTCTGGTCGGAGGACCCTAACATATGACTAAAAGGGGCTCTTATGTTTGATGAGATTCGGAGGAAAGTAGTTCACATTCATTTGTTTTTGCACAGTTATCGTCAGCAACAGCGTTGCTGCAGATGCTATTATTGGATTCCGTTGCTACGTTAGGGCATTTTTGCGTATCTTCAGTGGACGACATAACACCTGAAAAAGTGTTCCTTTCGTCTTCAACCTGTCCCAGACCTTTCTTCTTTATTGCAGCAGACCCTGTTATACCATATGTCTTCTTTTCTCTGTGTTCCGTATTGATCTTGGATATTCCTCCATTGTCTTTGGCACTCATTCACTACAACGCAGCGTACAACGCTTTAACCCACGCAATACTATGTGGGGGGGAGTACTTTGTGCACATCTCTTGAAAATATTGTAATGTGGTCAGTTACTTTTTAAATATTTGAAAATAATATTTATTTTTTATCATCAATTTTTTGCTTGATTCCATAAATGCTTTAAATTTTGCTGTTAAGTTAATCCAAAAATTTAAAGTCAGTAGAAGACGTCACTTTCCCCAGTGAACGTCATATTCAATATTTTCAGTCTCAATACCTTACTGACACATGACACATCAGTACCTCCTTAAAACATATGTTGTGTGGCCATAAAGTACCGTCCCCCCTTGGTAGTTAGTACATGTTACTGAAAATGTGTTGATGTTGCTAAAAGAGTATTAAATGATATTTTCATGTTCTGGACCCTACTAACACATCAGTACCTCTTTAAAAACTATCTTGTTAATATAAGTCAACAAGAATTAATGAACCTAGTTTTTCTAAATTTTTCTCGGGTGGACATTAAGTAACCACCCCCCTGGGAAAGCGCGTTATGAATAATATGTTGGAACTGCTAGATTTAAAATTAGTCCAGAACCAGTTGGCCTGTCACGCCAGCGCTGGCGCACTATGCGCTCTGTCGGAAAATACTTTCACTATTTTGTCAGTGATGAGTGAACGACGCAATATGTCAGGCGCATTACGTAATAAGTGGCGCAAAATTCCTGCTCCTGGAAATACATGCCTTGAGCTTTCTAAAACATTTATCCATGACGACGCTAACGTAGAACGCGTGCTACTTCGGCTTGCCGCGACGAATAATCAGAGAATCACAATCTGTCGTTGTTGCGTGCTTTCTTATCAGCTGTTTACAGACTCTCAAAAGCAAGACCATGCAACTCAGCATGGCACTACGTTAGTCGGATGGCTGCATGTCTCCATTGTGTCATTCTGCCGAGTTTGTTAAACAAATGGCCACTACTTCTTGATTCTATTTTCTGTTACAAGATGACTCGTACAATTTTCGAAAAACTGTTGTGAATTTATCCTGTGCTTTGATAAAAAAAAGTATTTGATCTTGCTAACGGAAATGGGGAGGCACATACAAAACATTGATTGTGATTTGGAAACACTGCATTTTTCACAGTCAGCCAGTAGTTGCTAAGATAAGCTCGGTTTAATGGCAAGGAAATTTTAGATTCTGTATTGGAAATTACCAATGCCGTTCGATACTGCCCTTTATGTAGGCTAATTTTTCCTTGTTTCACGGAGATGTAAACTACAAATGTAGCTATAAGCTTTTGCATGTGATAGTGAAATATTATTCAAGAAGTATTTTGAGCAAAATTCTTCATGCTTTGATTTTCAAGATTTTAAACATGGCTGCAGCAGCAACTGTTAAAATTCTTCACAATAAAGGATGGCAGCCAAAAACAGTTGCAGGATAGAATTTTTTTATTAAAACATATGTTGTGTGGCCATAAAGTACCGTCCCCCCTTGGTAGTTAGTACATGTTACTGAAAATGTGTTGATGTTGCTAAAAGAGTATTAAATGATATTTTCATGTTCTGGACCCTACTAACACATCAGTACCTCTTTAAAAACTATCTTGTTAATATAAGTCAACAAGAATTAATGAACCTAGTTTTTCTAAATTTTTCTCGGGTGGACATTAAGTAACCACCCCCCTGGGAAAGCGCGTTATGAATCATATGTTGGAACTGCTAGATTTAAAATTAGTCCAGAACCAGTTGGCTTTGATTTTACTATTTTGACAATTAAGGCTCTTAACTGAGATATGTCCGACAGCATTAGTCAGTGGGGTAGACATGTATCCAATGTTTCGTACGCAACCATTTCTCTTTTCTTATCTTAGGATAAAATCTGGACATTTACTAAGAAATTAGCCTAATAACTTCCTAAGCTAAGAGCTTTATGCAAGAGAAACGCCTTAGTTACTTTCAAATTTTTTGTGATTCTGTGTACTTCATCTTTCATCTCCCTGCTCGCAATCATTTTGTTGAATACTGTACTGTCTACAGTTATAATGAGATGTCAACGGTGAATCGAGAGTAAAATAAGATTTGTAAAATTAGATTCATTGACTTTCTCAAATAATTAAATGACAAATATTCTACAGTTCTGGATCGAGTTTTTAAGTTGATCATGTCACTTTTCACTTCACGTATGTGTAGAAAGAAGTTATCCAGTTCAGCTGAAAAGCACATACTGATAAGAGACTTGATATACTTTCAGATACATGACTCAAATTAACCGCAATTGCGCAAATGAACGCAACTTACTGTGCACCAGCTTTTGTAGACACACGAAGTTCAACCGCCACGTTAAGTCAGAGGGCCGAGTTCTTTACTAAACGATAACAGCATCCTTATCGCGGAGGCTGCGAATTCTACTCACTGTCTCATCTCCACCGCATAGACTGCCAGGTATTCCCTGTGATGTGTTTGACTGCCACTAACGTATTTGCTGAAGACTCGCTGCCAAGATAACAAACAGGCCGAACGATATCGGATGTTATCACACTCTCGTTATCAGACTGCGGTGTAGAACGCTCTACAGACATCAAAACGTAAAATCTCTACGTAATCATTTTGGTACGTCACAATTTTTTTTGTTAAATACACATAATCGATTTTGTGCTGATTAACTCTTTCGAGATACTTTACTATTACTGGTGGTTCATGTTGTTACAAGAAACAATCTACTTTTTAATGTTTACCTTCCAAACATATCTCAGCTTTGAAATGTCATCAATAAAAGCACTTTAATTACTTTACCTTCTACGTTCCCTATGATGTAGTTACGAGCTATATCCCAGTCCATCTATATTTCAGAGAGGGAAAACTGCTAGTGATTAAATAAACTTGATCTGTTGAGACGCACTTGCGCCGGAGCTGCCGCCTGAGGTGTAGCGTCGAGGGGGAGGGGGGATAATCGTGTTGAAAAAGACATCAGATTTACTGCTGCTGACTGGGAAGCTTATAAAATTAAAATCTCTGAGAAACTCAAAAGCTATTCTGAAGATGGGTTCACCTGCGGGTACCATGTCAACTTGCTCAACATGACAACCACATAACTGATATCAAAATTCCTTTCCATTCGACCACCAGATGTTCATCAGTTTGATAGCAGAAGGGACGTAAGATATGTAAGACCTGGGGCAGACATCTCTGAACATTATATACATTATACATTTCTGTCCCTTACAAGTGACAATAAAGCGCTAATTGAGATAAAAAGGGCCATTTGGAAAACACAGTGTGACAACTTCCTAATGTAATTGCTCATACAGTGTGAATAATTTGGAGCAAGATAAAACATATTCGACGAATACCGACCTGAACTTGCCCTTACATTTTACACCCACAGCAACTTCTTGTTAAAATTTGGCAACTGATCAAGCCGATCTTATGGGAAAACCGCTGGACCTCTTTCAACCGGACCCTTGAGCGAAGCGGTTCTACAGAGCCGTTACGGGTGCTGAAAAAGCCTCAAGGGTGCCGAATCATGTAGCTTTTGACACAATTCTACTGCTGCCGAACGTGGGAAAATCTGTTGCTAAATATACTGAATAAGGTTTGTTTTCATCATGTCTGAACTAACGACTGGACCCACTGTACATCTACATGTGAGTGCGAAATCACTAGCAGTAGCTACTTGTACATATACAGACCAATGACACTTGCGTGTACTAGGGATGTGCAACGTTGGCAAATCATCGCTGCTCATTTAGGTTATCATCTATGTTTAAATATCGACGGTCGATAACAGTCGACACGAGAACACTAAGTGTTAAATTATGAATTTATGGAATGGCGTAAAAAGCTACATACATCTACATCTAATATCACATCTACTAATCAAAAAATGGTTCAAATGGCTCTGAGCACTATGGGACTTAACATCTGAGGTCATCAGTCCCCTAGAACTTCGAACTACTTAAACCTACCTAATCTAAGGACATCACACACATCCATGCCCGAGGCAGGATTCGAACCTGCTACCGTAGCGGTCGCGCGGTTCCAGACTGAAGCGCATGAGAACCGCTCGGCCACACCGGCTGGCCGTCCGCCCCGGTAGCTGAGTGGTCAGCGTGACAGACTGTCAATCCTAAGGGCCCGGGTTCGATTCCCGGCTCGGTCGGAAATTTTCTCCGCTCAGGGACTGGGTGTTGTGTTGTCCTAATCATCATCATTTCATCCCCATCGACGCGCAGGTCGCCGAAGTGGCGTCAAATCGAAAGACCTGCACCAGGCGAACGGTCTACCCGACGGGAGGCCCTAGCCACACGACATTTCCATTTACCGGCTGGCCATCTACTAATCAATAAACACAGAAATTACTCGTATTAACATTAGGCCACAACTTTTTGTCTACAGACTGTAAAAATAAATGTTTTGAGAGAAATTTCCCCTTCATTCAGTTCGGCTGTGACAGAGCACAATCCTGCTTTTGAGAACTGTCTTTTGGAAACTGATGACACGGCTATAGACCTTTCAAATGTTTAAATACAAACGTTTCTAACTTTGGATAGGTAGTACAAAGGTAAAGTTGTTGGGAAACTGACAAAACAGAAGCATCTGAAATATCTTAGTCGTAGATACGATGTTTTCTTTTATACAAGTACTTACAGTTATGCGAATCTAAACGCGTTCTTACGCATCATAAACAGAAAACGTACTTACATAATTCGAGGTATCACCTTTAGTAATTACGAGAAGACATTCCACATAATATGGTTACATACTATTTGACACCATGAAAAAATGAACTTAGCCAACAATGAAGAACATCAGCTCACTTTTAACTACAACAATTACCAATGTTCCTGCCTTACAGACTTGACCCAGCCGTAGAGTATATAAATCTATGGAGTGTGCAAGCGTTCTCGACATCAACCGGGATAGTTACGTGATTTTGTATCGACCCTGCTTCTTTAAAACTTGTGTTCAAAGCGAAACTTGAATATTACACGTATTCGCCTTGTTTTATATGCGTTTCTGCGCGTCTGAGTTTTGGTAACAGCTATGGTCCATTATGGACTTTGCTACAGATGTAAAGAGAAGTATTTGAAAGTATGATGAATCACTTTTCATAGGTATGAACAACAAATGTGCAGTTGTTAATGTCAGATTGACATGAGGCACATTATACGTTGAAAAATATCGAGACCTAGTATTATAAAGTCCTGTATTGCAGAGATAATTATGCGGTTTTATGGCCATGTGTTCACGACACAAGTGCTATATGAATTTGCAAGTGTGTTTGAATAAACTACTTGTCAATGTATACATACTGGTGCTGTGTTCATATACAGATAAAATTTATACATGACAGTCTGGTTCATTTCCTCCAGTTTATGCACGTTTTCAAACCCTTGCATGAGACAGTATCCTACCCAGTGTCATTGTAACGTAATTAATTACATATTCGACAATACAGCAATGTTGTGTTGTTGTTGTTGTTGTTGTGGTGGTGGTGGTCGTCGTCAGTCCAAAAACTGGTCTGATGCCGCTGTACATGCTCCCTATTTCCTGTGCAAGCCTCTTCACCTCCGAGTAACCACTGCAACCTACATCTTTCTGAACCTGCTTGATATATATATCTTTTGGTCTTCTTCTACGGTTTTTACCCGCCACGCATCCCTCCAGTACTAAACTGGTGATCCCTTGATGCCTCAGAATGTGTCCTGCCAACCGATCCCTTCTTCTAGTCAGGTTGTACCGCAAAAATTTCTCTTCTCCCCAGTTCTATTCAGTACACCCTCATCAGCTATGTGATCTACCCATCTAATACTCAGAATTATTCTGTAGCGCCACATTTCAAAAGCTTCAATTAACTTCTCGTCTCAACTGTTTATCGTCCGTGTTTCACTTCCATACTTGGCTACACTCCATAAAAATACTTTCAGAATGGATTTCCTGACACTTAAATCTATACCCGGTGTTAACAAATTTCTCTTCTTCAGGGACGCTTTTCTTGCCGTTGTCAATCTACATTTATATCCTCCCTACTTCAACCATCATCAGTTATTTTGCTTCCCAAACAGCAAAAATCATCTACTACTTTAAGTGTCTCATTTCCTACCTTATTTCCTTATCATCACTTGATTAAATTCGAAGAAATTCCGTTATGATCGTTTTGCTTTTGTCTTTCCTCCTTTCAAGACACTGTCCATTCCGTTCAACTGCTCTTCCAAGTCCTTGACTGTCTCTGACAGAATTACGGGCAAACTCAGAGTTTTTATTTCCTCTCTATCATTTTAATTCCAACTCCAAATTTTTCTTTTGTTTCCTTTACTGCTTGCTCAATACACAGACTGAATAACATCAGGGATAGGCTACAATCTGTCTCACTCCCTTCTGAACCACTACTTCCATTTTGTGCCCTTCGACTCTTATGACTGCCATCTGGTTTCTGTACAATTGCAAATAGCCTTTCTCTCCCTGTGTTTTACCCCTGCCACCCTTAGAATTCGAAAGAGAGTATTTCAGTCAACATTGTCAAAAGCTTTCTCTTAGACTACACATGCTATAAACATAGGTTAGCCTTTCCTAACCTATCTTATATGAGAAGTCGCCGAGTCAGCATTGCCTCACGCGTTCCTACATTTCTCCGGAATCCAAACTCATCTTCCCCGAGGTCGGATTCTACCAGTTTTTCCATTCTTTTGTTACGATTAGTGTTAGTATTTTGCAATCGTGATTTATTAAATTGATAGTTCGGGAATTTTCACACCTGTCAGCATCTGCTTTCTTTGGAATTGGTATTATTATATTGTTCTTGAAGTCTGAGGGTATTTCGCCTGTCTCATACATATTGCTTACTAGATGGAAGAGTTTTGTCATGCCTGACTCTCCCAAATTCTCTAACGAAATGTCATCTCCTCCTGGGGCCTAGTTTCGACTTAGGTCTTTCAGTACTCTGTCAAATTCTACACGCAGTATATCTTCCATCTCATCTTCATCTACATCCTCTTCCATTTCAATAATATTGCCCTCAAGTACATATCACTTGTACAGACACTTTATATGCTACTTCAACCTTTCTGCTTTCCCTTCTTTGCTTACAATTAGTTTTCCATTTGAGCTCTTGATATTCATACAGGTGGTTCTCTTTTCTCCAAATGTCTCTTTAATTTTCCTGTAGGCGGCATCTATCTCACCCCTAGTGATATATGCTTCTACACCCTTACATTTATCCTCTAGCCATTCCTGCTTAGGCATTTTACTCTTCCTGTTGATCATTTTTTAGACCTTTGTATTCCCTTTCACCTGCTTCATTTATTTCATTTTTATATTTTCTTCTTTTATCGATTAAATTCAATATGTCATATGCTACCCAAGGATTTCTACTAGCCCTCGTCTTTTTACCCATTTGATCCTCTGCTGTCTTTACCATTTCACCTCTCAAAGTTACCCATTCTTCTTCTACGGTATTCTTATCCCTTGTTCTTGTCAGTGGTTCTCTAATGCTCCGTATGAAACTGTCTACAACCTTCGGTTCTTTCAATTTATCCAGGTCCCAACCCATTAAAATTCCTGCCTTTTTGCAGTTTCTTCAGTTTTAATCTGAAGTTCGTAACCACTAAACTGTGTCAGAGTCCACATTTCCCCTGCAAATGTCTTACAGTTTTTTTAAAACCTGGTTCCGAAATCTCTCTCTTACTATTATATAATCAATCTGAAACCTGCCGGTGTCTCGAGGTCTCTTCCACGTATACAGCCTTCCTTCATGGTTCTTAAACCAAGTGTTAGCTGTGATTAAATTACGCTCTGTGCAAAATTCTACGAGGTGGCTTCCTCTTCCATTCCTTTCCTCCAGTCCTTATTCACTTAGTACTTTTCCTTCTCTTCCTTTTCCTCCTATAGAATTCCAGTCTCCCATGACTATTAAATTTTTATCTTCCTATCTGAATAATTTCTTTTATCTTATCACACATTTCATCAATCTGCTTGTCATCAGCGGAACTAGTTGGCACATAAACTCTACTGTGGTGGGTGTAGGCTTCGTGCGTATCTTGGCTACAATATTGTGTTCACCATGCTGTTCATAGTAGCTTATCCGCGTTCCTATTTTTCTATTCATTATTCAACCTACTCCTGCATTACCCCTATTTGATTTTCTACTTATATCTCTGTATTCGCCTGACAAGAAGTTCTGTTCCTCCTTCCACCGAACTTCACTAATCCCCACTATATCTAGCTTTACTCTATTCACTTCTTTTTAAATTTTCTAACCTACGTGCCCGATTAAGGAATCTGACATTCCACGCTCCGACCCGTAGAACGGCAGTTTTCTTTCTCGGTGCAACAGAAAAACTAAAAAAAAAAATTGTTGACTGACTTGTTTTATTACTCCAAAATTCGAGCACTGATCTTGCATTTTTTTGTGCACAGTCTAAGGTTTTACTTTTCTGATGAGATGGCGAATAAATGTTTACTTACCTAAAAAATGCATAAGGGTAAATAAAGAAAAACTGAAAATAATAATGAACACGCAGGTGGTACAAATCGCTTACCGCATTTGCTGTTACAGTCTCATAGTTTCAAACGCGTTGTTTTTTCGCGACACTACGGCGCCGTCTACAGTGGAATTGTAAAGTAATTAAGTAAAAGTAGACTCGACAACACGAGTAAGTGCAAAGAAAACGCAAAAAAACATTGATGGCTGTCATTTGTTATCACATCAACAAAAACACGTAAATAAAGTGTGCCTGAGGTACGACACTGTGGCGAAAAACCACAGTACCTTTGCTCTTCACATCTTTAAACCAACTTCAGTTATTTGCATCAAGTTGTCAACATGCCTGTAAAACATGTATACAACGTTTCACTGTACGACTGAAGGTGATCTGTCTGTAGCAGCGTGGTAATGACACATAAGATATGCTAAGCACTATACAGGCTAAAATGCACCATCCCAAAATCATGAGACTTTCAGCGCACCCGAATGCTCACCCCACAGATATTTATACCTAGTGCCCTGAGCGTAGGATCCTGGTATCATATAGCAGCTCGTAGCTCATTGGCTGCTGACACAAACCCCGCCTCTTTCTCAGAGCAGCCACATCATAAATTATAAAAGAAACAAACATGTAATGGGTTAGTGCATCGTAAAAATGACATAAAAGTTGATGGCGAGTCGCTCGATGGACCAGGTACAGCTTCTCCGCTCATTCCCGTGTTGCAGTGTTGCGTGCAGTGATTGTTAATATTATTTACGGTATATAATATTAACAATCACTGCACGCAACACTGCAACGAATAAACACTAGATTCACAGTTGTTGCGGTGAACAATCATCTTGCGTAACTAAGGTTGGCAACGGGCGTAAAAATTCCAGGGCAGCTCGAAGTCAGCCAACTTTCACTGGTCATAGAGCAGACAAGTTGAAGTACAAGGTGATTACAAATGATTCATCGGGTTTTGACGTCATATAGTTTCAAATGTATAATGCCCACCCATTTGTTCTAATGGCGAATCGAAGGGGCACACTTTAAAGCTTTATTTCTGTCTCTGCAGAGTCCATTTTGACTCACTAGGTGGAACGGTGACAACAGAATGAGATTATCACTCTGGAGCGGAGTGTGTGCTGATACGAAACTTCCTGGCAGATTAAAACTGTGTGTCGGACCGAGACTCGAACACGGGACCTTTGCCTTTCGCGGGCTAGAGCACTTGCCCGCTAAAGGCGAATGTCCCGTGTTCGAGTCTCGGATCTTTGCCTTTCGCGGGCTAGAGCACTTGCCCGTTAAAGGCGAAGGTCCCGTATTCGAGTCTCGATTCGTCACACAGTTTTAATCAGCCACGAAGTTTCAGGGTAATAACAGTTTGCAAAATGACGACTAATCAACAAAAAACATTTTGTGTGTTGTAATATGAGAAGACAGAATCCTCCATTACAGTGCAGGGTGCGTTCCGAAGACAGTACAATATATAGCTACATCTACATACATAATCCGCAATCCACCATACGGTGCGTGGCGGAGGGTACCTCGTACCACAACTAGCATCTTATCTCCCTGTTCCACTCCCAAACAGAACGAGGGAAAAATAACTGCCTATATGCCTCTGCACGAGCCCTAATCTCTCTTATCTTTGTGGTCTTTCCGCGAAATATAAGCTGGCGGCAGTAAAACTGTACTGCAGTCAGCCTCAAATGCTGCTTCTCTAAATTTCCTCAGTACCGATTCACGAAAAGAACGCCTCCTATCCTCTAGAGACTTCCACCCGAGTTCCTGAAGCATTTCCGTAACACTCGCGTGATGATCAAACCTACCAGTAACAAATCTGGCAGCCCACCTCTGCATTGCTTCTATGTCCTCCCTCAATCCGATCTGATAGGGGTCCCAAACGCTCGAGCAGTACTCAAGAATAGGTCGTATTAGTGTTTTATAAGCGGTCTCCCTTACAGATGAACCACATCTTCCCAGAATTCTACCAATGAACCGAAGACGACTATCCGCCTTCCCCACAACTGCCATTACATGCTTGTCCCACTTCATATCGCTCTGCAATGTTACGCCCAAATATTTAATCGACGTCACTGTGTCAAGCGCTACACTACTAATGGAGTATTCAAACATCCTGGGATTCTTTTTCCTATTTATCTGCATTAATTTACATTTATCTGTATTTGGAGTTAGCTGCCACTCTTTACACCAATCACAAATCCTGTCCAAGTCATCTTGTATTATCGTCCTACAGTCACTCAACGACACATTCCCGTACACCACAGCATCATCAGCAAACAGCTGCACATTGCTATCCACCCTATCCAAAAAATCATTTATGTAGATAGAAAACAACAGCGGACCCACCGCACTTCCCTGGGGCACTCCAGATGATACCCTTACCTCCTATGAACACTCACCATCGAGGACAACGTACTGGCTTCTATTACTTAAGAAGGCTTCGAGCCACTCACATATTTGGGAACCAATCCCATATGCTTGTACCTTAGTTAGGAGTCTGCAGTGGGGCACCGAGTCAAACGCTTTCAAGAAGTCAAGGAATATGGTATCCGTCTGATACCCTTCATCCATGGTTCGCAAGATATCGTGTGAAAAAAGGGCGAGTTGCGTTTCACAGGAGCGATGCTTTCTAAAGCCGTGCTGATGCATGGACAGCAACTTCTCTGTCTCAAGGAAATTCATTATATTCGTACTGAGAATATGTTCGAGAATCCTGCAACAAACATGTTAAGAATATTGGTCTGTAATTTTGAGGATCCGTCCTTCTACCCTTCTTATATACAGGCGTCACCTGCGCTTTTTTCCAGTCGCTCGGGACTTTACGTTGGGCAAGAGATTCGCGATAAATGCAAGCTGGACTTTACGTTGGGCAAGAGATTCGCGATAAATGCAAGCTAAGTAAGGAGCCAATGCTACCAACCCAACGAAGCATTCTGCGATGTTACCGACAGTTCAAGGACTCAGGCTGCCTCTGCAAAGGAAAAAGCTCCAGACGACCTCTTATTGCGGAGGAAACAGAGGAGAGCTTCCGAGATGTGATCCTTCGTAGCCCAAAGAAAATCGCACGCCGTGCAAGTCGCGAATTGGGCATTCCTCAGCGAACGGTGTGGAAGATTCTGCGGAAGTGATTACGTCAGAAACCGTACCGCATATAGCTCTTGCAATGCTTGTGGCCAAACGACCGCACCATCAGACGCAAATTCTGTGAACGTTTCCAGGAAGCAATAGAAGGTAACGAATTGCCCCTGACTCGCGTTCTGTGATGAGGCGACGTTCCACGTAAACGGTAAAGTGAATCGTCTGCATACAGTGCACGGAAACTCTCTGTGTTACAGTGGAGATTGAAAGAGATTCTCCGAAGGTAAATGCCTTCTGTGCTGTGTCACATGACAACGTTCACGGGCTCTGCTTTTTTCCTCGGAAAACTGTGACGGGTATGACGTACCTACACATGTTAGAAGACTGGTTGTTTCAGAGACTGGTAGCTGAAAACTTACACTTCATATTCCATCTGAACAACGGGAACTTTCAAACAGGTGGCTTGGACGATGTGCTAAGGCTGATTTGGCACACTTTAGGCGGCCCCCAAGGCCTGTTAGAGATTTGTTTTCCTTGAGATGTGTACCACCCTTCACGACAACACTGGCTGAACTCCAGGATCTCATCACTGCTATGCTGGCGAACATTGACAGGGACATACTCGAACATGTATGGCCTGAGATTGACTACCACGTAGATCTGTGTCGTGTGACACAAGGAGAGTGCATAGGACAATCGTAATTACGTGTAAGAAACTTGAAAATGTTATTTTTCAAACAATTTATCAATCACTATTTCGTATGTAATACTTTGTGAAATACATTCATCCAAAACCCGATGAATCACTTGTAGTCAGCCTGTTGTTGGTTAAAAAACATTGCTCCTCTCCCTCTCATTGCCACCCCGAAGGGCACGTCTGACATTTCGAAAATGTGTTGCGCTATGAGACGTATCCAGAAAAAAGATTCGTTTAAGTTACGGAGAAATTATGATAGTGTTAACAAGTAGTCTGTTTTTTCTGCCAACATCTAAGTTAGATGTTTAGTCTTTGAATAGATGTCACAATGTTTGCAAAATCTGTATTGAAACGACAATGTTTAATCTTCCAACGTCGACATTTTGTATACGTCGACGATTATCGAACATCCCTAGCGTATGCATGGAACATACCGTTAACATGGCTTAAATGGTGGCTTTTCATTACATTCACAATTACAACTTCTGCTCCGCCTGTTCCATGACCCATTTATTTATTTTCCCATCCCTTCAGGTAATTCCCAATGTGCATCTCTCCGTTTTTCGCTGAGGGACTTTCATCTGTATTCAACGCATTTAACTATATGCCACACAATATAACAACGTATTTCGAGAGACAATGCTTTCGTCATCAGGTTATGGACACTCATCTCGCATGATTAAAACATTAAAAACGTTAGAAATGCATTTTTGGGGTTCATAAAATAATATAAAACACATCGGACTACACGTCCTGATGTTATATTAGAATGGCGCACTTTTGTCCATATCAGTCGCATCACACACCACAGTCGTGCACCAGGTCATGTCATTTTCTGACGACCAAGGATGTCCTGTCGCATCTGTGAGCTGCCCTGCCGTAGCCACCACTGATAAAGTATAACAACCGATATCTCACATACAGCAAATCGATAATGTTGAGAAGTAAATCTTATTTTGTTAATAGTTTCCCCATCAGAAACTTTCGTATTCAAACGCATTGGAAATTGTCTTTTGAAAACTCTATAATTTACCAAAAACACTACAAACCACCTTTACTCTCTGTTGATTTCTTTTTCTGTCCGTCTAGTCAATGTCTTCAATTAGTGATGGTACAACCGACTGGTTTTAACAGCCAGTTGGCCGGGTAGATTGCTTTCTCTTTCAGTCGGTTTTTTCAGTCGAATAAAACAACTGAATTGATCTAATTTCTGTGGCCACGTCAGCTGTGTGAATGTTTTTCATTCACTCTCCAGGTGTGAGGGGTTTCACCTAAAGTGAGACAACTGAACTGGCACAAGTCTCTCGCGATTACGTCACTTATATGGATGCGTTCTCTCAGCCTCTGGGGTTCAGAGATCGTATTTACACACTTCTTCAGTCTTTTCAGTTATATATGCACCATGACTAGATGCCCACATCTTCAGAGACAAAATGAGAGGGGAATAAAAAGTATATTTCTAAAAATGAAATATTATAAAAATTCATCGATTTATTTAGTTTTTTGTACCTCTGACAATAAATATTAATTTTTGCTTTTAAAAGATTAATAACTGGTTCCACATTATCAGTTTGTTTTTACATAAAAGAACAACTAGTTTTTGTTAATGTTTTGTATACAAGATAGTTTGCAACATTCATATAGCTGATAACTGGCATTTTTTATTTGTATGTAAAGGTATGGTTGCATTCTTTTCATGTTTTTTTAAATTTACTAGGCCAGTATTGAGTACATGCCCATCATCAGCAGTCCAACAGTAGATACATACTAATAATATATAATATGTGCTATGGGCTGTATGCTATAGGAGACAGAATGTGTTTATAGTTTTACTTATTTTGGAACGAGTTCGTCGACAGTTGAAGGATTATAAACATTGTTGTGTGCTATAATTTTAAGTGTGACAATTTATGACTTGACTTGACTTAGTACACAACGTTAATGCAATACCAGAAATTGGTTTCTTAGCTAGTAAAGCTATGTGCATTTCTAATCATTTTCTATTCATTTCAGTTATATGTACTGAGGATGTTCATCATAATGTCGGATAGTGGGTTGTGTAGTAATTCGCCTATTTCTGGGTGTGTTGGGTATAACTGATATCCAGATAATCAGTCCTCCTGTATTTTTCTCCGATTTCTTCTTCCACCCATCACCCCAATCTTACATTTTATTCTTCTTACTAGTACAAGACTGACTTGAACATATTTTGGGATGACTTGGTTCTTTAAGTACTTTCTATTAAACATATACCTTTTTTCCTTGTTATTTTGTACAGTGTCTTATGATAGGATAGTATAACACCTTCTATCTTGTCTGACAGATGTACAACATTTTTGTATTCAAGATGTCTTGTGGCCTTCATATAGCTGATAAACACTTCTTACTTTTATATAAAGACAAAGCTGCAAACTTTTTTTTATTCTTTCATTTACTAGACCAGTATTGAGTACATGCTCACCATCTGTGGCCCAACAGAAGATACATGAAAATAATACATAATACATGCTATTGGAGTGTTTATATAATTTTACATTAGACTCCTTAGTACTTATATTTTACTTTTATGTATTCATAGACGTTTTTGCAGGTGTTATATTAATTTTACATGGTTTCTAGCACGTTCCGATGTTACATTAGTGTAATTAGTGAAATGTTTTGTTAAAGATATCACTTCTTGTATATATTTTCTTTGGTTTAAGTAATGTATTCTATATCTATTTTTGTTTCATCCATTGCTAACAAATATACGAAAATATAGTCAATATAAAAGTAAATTTATAAATATAAATAATATAAAGCCAGTTACCTTGTGTTTAAAAGGTTACTTTCCCTTTAGTTAGCGATAATTGTACAGTTTTCGATAGAATGTTCGTTTTTTCAGTCAGTTTGTTCATACAGAATACTACTCGGACTTTTTCATATGTGTAAAAATTTCTGTTACTCAAGAACATTAAGATACTTGCCTTTATGAGCCATGTGTATAACTGACATATGTTATGATATGTCAGCCATTTTGTGATTTTACTCTTTCAAATGTGTACTGAATGGTTATGGATTGTTTTCACTGCTGTTTGTGTGCTCTTTGAATCTCAATCTGAAATTTCTCCCTGTTTGATCAATTTAAATTTTTTTACAGTTTATTCATTTTAATTTATAAAATCTAGTTCTGGAAAATTTTGTTGGTTGTTTTAGTGAATGATATGTTCATGTTCTCGCTGTGTTTACGATATGAATCCAATTTTTAGATTTGTTTTGCAGGACACACTGAATTTTGTCTGATATTTGACCCAACATGTTAAACAAGTATTTGGCTCTCTCTTTATTTTGAATTCCTTAAACTGCAATTTTATCTTTTAATTTGCTTCTATTCATTTTGTTTATACTGGAAAGAAATTTGTCGACAATTGTGGGAGAGGACCAGGGCGCACACAGCCTCGTGATGCCAGCTTTGGAGCCATCTGATTGAATGGTAGCAGCTCCAAGACCTAAATGTCAAAAATGACCAGGAGAGCAGTATGCCAATTCCATGTCCCTCCATACTGCTTCTACATGATGTCACATGGTAGAGGACGACATGGGAGCTGGTCAACATCACTTGGTCTTGAGGACCTCATCACAGAGTTTCATTTTCTATGTTCTACTGTGATTTTTGGGGTGTACTATAGTGAATGGAGTGTATGTATTTCTTGTTTATTCCATTGTTTAGGACTAGAGTGCCACCAACATATCTTCAGTAACACTGTATATTATTGTTCGTTCTGTGTGCTTACAGAAGAGGTCATTTTCAATTTTGTCAAAGAATATATTTGCAAGAGTGCAAACATGACAATTTCGCATCACAAGGCCTTTGTTTTGTTCATAGTATTGGTAGTTGAAAATAAAACAGCATTTAGAGAAAGTAAATTTTTCTACTTGTACTCTCCATTTGCCCATCTCACCAAGAAATTTTCTTTGACAATGTGGATAGTTCATTGACTGGGAGGTTAGTATATATGTTGGCCGTATTTAATGAAAATTATTTAGAAATTTCCTATGATTTTTAGAGTTTTTATTTGATATATCAGGACTGTTAGATTTTTTGATTGTGTACTTTTTGTTATAATTTTGATTAAGTATGTTGTTCAGTTTTTTCTCAGATGGTAGGCTGTGCTACTCGTACAGGTAATTATTGGCCTTATCGGTGCATTTTATTTGTGTATTTTTGGTTGTGCTCGTAATTTGCGAGCTGATGGATTCATCATTACGCAACATCGCTTTTAATTTTATTTAAGTCATCTGTATTGTGTAATGCTTATTTAATGGGTGCCTAAAATC
Source organism: Schistocerca piceifrons (assembly GCF_021461385.2). Taxonomy (NCBI): domain Eukaryota; kingdom Metazoa; phylum Arthropoda; class Insecta; order Orthoptera; family Acrididae; genus Schistocerca; species Schistocerca piceifrons. Next base: position 848,782,126 of record NC_060138.1, read on the forward strand.
TGATTTTTGGGTCTCTGTAAGTGCATTTTATTGCGTTGTTACTGAAAAATTCTAGTATTTTGTTAATATGTTTTTGTTTGTTCATTATTACAATAGGTTTCCTTTATCTGCTTTTAGCAGCATAGCATACTTATTTTTTGTTTTGTCGTTAATAACATTTATGATTTTGATTTCTGTGTACAGTTCACTGTTATTGCGTTGTTGATTATTGTGTTTCTCGATTATTTTGGATATTTTACTAACTGTATTGTTAGAGGGTAAAAACTGTATAGGAAGGGAGATATTGGAATACATCCAGCAAATAATTGAGGATGCAGGTTGCAAGAGCTACTCTGAGATGAAAAGGTTGACACAGGAGAGGAATTCATGGTTGGCTGTATCAAACCAGTCAGAAGATGGATATTTAATACAAAAACAAATCCTTCTTTGTTCTGCTACTGGAAGGTCTGCTGCATCTGTTACAATTGTTACATGTCAGGTCATCTTTTCTGTACTACTATGGGATGGTTTTTGTTCAGTGCTGTAGGATAAACCTCTTTCTAATAAATTTGTTTCATTGTCTAAGTTAATAATATTAAGGACTGACACTCTCTTGTACAACTGAAATTTTGAATTACAATTGGTTTCGGCTTTCACATGGTATTTCTTAGCCAGCAAAGCTTTAATTTTCTTCCTTTGACGACATCAAACGTTTTCAGCTCATTTCTGTTAAACATAGCGATAATGTTGATAATGATGTCAGATATTGAGTTTTGTGGGAGGTCGCCTATTTACAGTAAGATATAATTTAGTATTAAGTCATTCAGTCTTGTATTTTTCCCAGATTTCTTATTCCACCCATGTTACTTCACTTTTGTGTTGTTTTTGTCTTGCTATGTACAAGGTTGAATTGAAGCTGACTTGAACAGATCTTGAGGTGACGATGACTTGGTTCTTTAAGCACTTTCTATTGAAATTTATATCTTCTGTGCACCTTGTTATGTTGTTTATTAATTTCTGATAGGATAATAGAACGCAATTTATCTTGTCTGACAGCTTTACCGATGTTTTATGTTCGAGATTCCTTGTGGCCCCCATGCAGTCGATAAAATTTTTTTTTTTTTACTTGTACAGTATATAAATACAGGCGTAGTTGCTTTTTATATTTTTTAATGTATCGGTCCACTACCAAGAATATGCTCATCATCAACTATACTACAGAAAAGACATAAAAGTAGTACATATTACATGCTATAGGCTATATGCTGTGGGAGTTGGAATGTGTTTAGAATTTTGTTTACTTAAATTTATTGAAGCTCTGTCAATCTTCCCAATGGTTTGCACTTATTACTCGTAATTCTCTTTCAGTAAATGCTGATGTAACAACTAATTGATTAAGTGCTTACCTTTCCAGCATATATTCTTGCTTGTTCGAAGTATTTTTTTCATTAGAAATATTTGTCATCATTCATTAATTTTCTCTGAATTTCTTTAATTATTATAGTTACAATAAATTAATCATCCTTTCAGATACTGTACCTACATATCACATATAATTTATCTTCAGGATCACTTTTTATCCAGTCCTATGATTTCTTCCATTCCAATGTCACTGTCTCCCATTTTGATCCAGATACAAAGTTCATTATTATGTAAATGCCTATTTATATGAATGGACAATACACTGAACAAAAGGTACTTATTACTACTCAATAAAAAGCTAATACTGGAACAACAATAATTGTGATGATAGATGATAACTGAATGCAATCAGCTATAATGATTTAACAATGTCAAAACGATGGAATATTTCTCCTGAGGAATGGATGCACTGGGTATAAGGTGACTCCAATTAGCATTCCCAGCTACAATGAACGGTTTTCACTTGGCTGCTCACATGGACTGGTTTCCCTCGAAAGAAATGAATAATGAGCTATTGAATCGACTGTTCTCATTTTGTTGCTGCAACAGACTGGTTTCACTCACAAGAACAAATGAATAGCACAACTGATTCTATGTGAATCTACAACTGACTAAATCGACTGCTTCCATTTGGTTGCTCCCATAGAACGGTTTCACTCAAAAGAACCAATATGTAAACCTACAGCTGAATGAGTTCATTTTTGCCAACAACTCACTGATTCGATGTTTTCATAAACTTTTCCCGTCAGTATTTTCAACTGCGACAACACATCACCTTGTTCCATAAATTCATTGCTAATTTGTACTATTTTCTTTTCACCATATCCCAAACAAGTATTAGGAGTGCTGTGGCTCTCACATATATATTATTCAGTATACTACCATCAGCTGTATCAGTGTCTTGTTTCTCCAAGACAGGTACCGATAGTACACAATTAGTTGAAACTTAGCCAAGAACTTCAGCCAAAATCAAGAAAGCAGCGCCTGGCACACGTTGTGAACAGAACAAACAAAGAGACTGCACTAATCTTATGTAAAACTAAATATTTAAATATCGTTACAAAAACTAGGCCAGGTTAGTAAAACTAACCCAATGTGAAAGGATACGAATATCAGCTTGATCTGATAATTAGTTTCCTCAAAATTCCAGATTTTACGAAATTTTAAAAGCGCGTAATTTAGATAGGAATTAGGTTCACTTAGTTATAAAAACATGTTGTAAAAGTTTTCATGAAGCTGCCTCTTATTTTTCGAATTATTAACTAAAAACCAATTTCTGTGCGTGTAACTGGAAACACGAGTTACATTAGATTAACGAACTTTGGTAAATAAGATGCAAAGCTAAAATAACAGCACTGTACAGCACTGTGCTTGCTATAAGGAGTAACGAAACTGTACCAGCTTTCAATATGAAATTGAATCTTAAGAAGGGCACAGAAATTAGGAAGAGTTCAGATGCCAATATCTACCTTCAGTACCGTTTGAAAGATTCAGTTTAAAAGTTATCGGACTGAGAACTTTTTACGGTGTAAGCAAAGTATAGATTAACCTAGGGAAAAATTAAGATCGTTGTCGATCTTCAGCTAAAGACGAAGAAAGGATCCAGGATGAGTATTGGTGCCAACGCTGGGAGAAATTTTGGAGTGGGTGTTTCCTTCGCCATCCGCACCGAGATGATATAAAGACCAACGTGTCTGCACTTAAGAGGTTATTCGGACGTCGTCAGACACACGAAACGTGTTACGCTCCGCTATAGAAGTGCTTTGAGTCTGTCCACAACATTGCCTGCTTAAGCCTCGGATTGTCTTAATGACATCTGTCATGACTGTTTTTCGACTGAATGAGATATCGCGTACATCTTGTAAAACATTGTAAAAGTGAACTTACTTGGATTAATAATTTAGCTGTTCCCTTTTTTATGTGTTTTGTGTGCTGTCCGCTGTATTGTAGAAAAATGCATCGCAACTGTCAGATTATTTTCCACTTTTAAGGTGAGCAATTAATTTGAAGTAATTAGGAACGAAGAGCAGAAATCGTATCTGAACTGTGTCGAGTGCAGAGTATAATAGCACAAGCTTTAATAATTTTAAGAACTAATACTTGAGCGTTTGGACGTTTGTCAGAATATACTGCGCAGTTAAATGACAATAGACTTATTTAACGTCATGGTTCCTGACTCCTCCGCGTTATTCTTACAGAATGGAACACTTTATTTCAGTTTCTGCCAGCTGAATTGTGGACATGTGGACTGAAGATTAGGAAACGCACGTTCTCCGTCGCTTTCTGGCTGTTCGCATAAATAGTTTTCAGGCCCTTGTGAAAGACTGTGGTATCCAGAAATTACCTAATATTGCAAATCGTTAAACTATTTTAACGTGTCGATTAATTTTACCCACTGTCCCACGTACGGTGCAACGGCGAGGAAAGTGAACAATGAAAGTGATCAGTGTAAAAAGTGGACTCCGTAGGAACAAGTAGGATACGGAAAGCGCAAACGGAATATATGGAGGCAGGTTCAAGTGAAACCAACAGTGAGCGTGTAAAATCTGAACGGTGAATGCTATCCACAGCGACCTTGAACGTGACGGGAGAATCTACCTTCGGTGCTGAGAACAGAGGGAGACAGTGTGTCATTGTGGAGCTGTGTGGGTCGGCAAGTTGCTGTGCACGCTCCCTGGTGCCAGCTGATCCTCCCTCCCTCCGCTCCCCGCCCCCCCCCCCCCCGACCCATACGCCTTTACTGCCGCAGTAGGCGATTCCCACTACCACCACAGTCTTCAAAGCTGTTACTGCTGCTTCTGCTGCCTGCATTACATTCCGACACGTCGCAATATATTTGATATATCGGTACAGTGTGCCAATAGTGCTCATCAAGTTCAAGCAATTAGGTCAAAAGTACTTGAAGTATTTACTAACTGCTTCCAACCAGTTGTTAAAAATGGAGTCTCCTGGAAAGGGTGATGTATTTAAAATTGAAGAAGGTTCCCTTTCTGATGATGATGGGCAAGAAATAGATAGTAATTCAAAGATGAAATCCACTGTAGAGGAAGCAGTTAAAATTAAACTAAAACCAGTCTCTGAAGAAGATGGGGAAATGAGGGTTTTTCAAAAGTGAAAAGAGGACTTGTGTAATAGATAGCGAAACTGAGTTTGATAATTTAGCTATTCAAATGAATATGAAAATGCAAGCGACATCTTTGCATGACAATATTGGCTTCAAAGTGCAAATACAGGGACGCCAAATTGGATCCAGCTGCTATTTGCTACAACAGACTCTGGTGTTAATGAATTAAAGAGTGGTTGAAAGCAGGAAATGGAATCCAGCAATAATGAATTGCAAAATAAATTGGGGACCAGCTTAAAGCATGAGATAGAATCTGACAATAACGAATCGAAAAACAGACAATGACTCTTAATATCGAGTCAATATCTGTGTATTTTTAATTTTTTATACACTATTATAGCTAGGCAGACATTTCTGATGGTGATCATATGGATCAAAGTAGGTTAAGAAATACGCTAATAAATGGTGTGAACAATATTCTACAAAATTTACGGAGAAGAGTTTTGCGAGGCTCCACAATAACTTCAGTGATGGTGATTGGGACGATGGGTGCCCTTCTGTGTGACTCGTATACAGTTTAAGAAGGACCACACCAGCGTGCACGTTACAGATAGGAGACTGACATGCCTATAAATTTTTATATCTTGTCCGTGTCCTGTCTCAGGTTTGAAGAATTAACTTGTAAGCAGACATTCGGCAAATAATTTTGCGCCTTCTTTTGTATTAATTTTCTCCTAGAGAAGACTCCATTAAAGCACTATCACCTCTTGGCATATATTTTTTCTTTATACCTAGAATGACTCCGTATAATCCAACCGACATTCCTCCGTAATGCCGTTATAATAGTTTTAGCTAACAATGTTACTGATTAATGTACTTACCTATACAAACATCTATAGAAATACTGGAGTGCTTGCGTAATTCCTCCGTGATGTCGTAGTAACTGATGAAATGTGGAGGCTACCCCACATAATTTTGTATTTCGATAGCTTCATACTTTTTTTTACGAATGCATGCTCTCGCGGGGATACTCGTTTATAAAATATTCTCGCGTTTCAAGCTGCATTGAGTGGTTAACTGCCCTCGAGCTTTCGGCAGAGAGCTCCTCTTCCATTGTCAAGTAGTTGACAGCGTGTGGATGCCGCTGCCGTGCTCATGCAGCCCCATCGTCGCCAGTGACGTCACTGGTATTCAGTTCTACACCATATGTTGTAATGTTTTGGTGGTGCGACCGCCGCGTATACCTCCAGTTCCCAATCGCAGGCCGTACTCATTGCAATCCACCGTTTATATTAAGAGTGATGTCCGATATTTTGATCTGCGCGCCACCAGCTGTCACCACCCAGTACAGAAGCGCTCTGTTCTGAGGATCTGGGTACATAGAGCTGAGACCGTCTCAGACGTCGGAAACCTGTCGAGGAAACTGAACTACTTACGTAAAGTTTTCAAGGAAAGCGGTTACAACAGACAAATTTCACAAGCAGCTTCATCTAAGCAACGAAAGCAGAAGAAGACATGTTTTTTGACTCTATATCAGGGAAGATTAGACGACTCGTGCGAAGATGCGGCAACTAATGATGCCTGTGAAAGACATTGTACGCCTCACAACATGTGGAATATACAAAATACCACGCTGGAGTGGGCAGTTTTATGTCGGTCAGACTGTCCGCACTATTGAGCAGCACCGCATAGAACATGAAAGGTGATTCCGGCTACGCTAATGCGAAAAATCGGTTGTAGCGGAGCATACACTGGAAAAGGATATTGAATTGCATTCGACGAGACATCTTTACGAAACGGATCAACGACTTCTGGAATAGCATAATAAACGAAGCAGTACAAATAATATCGGCCAACATCGTTAATAAAGACGATGGATTGCAGCTGAGTACGGTCTGTGATCGATTGAATGGGGAGATGAAGTGGGCGTGGCCATCTCGACAGCAAAACATTTCCATATATGGTACGGGACTGAGCACCAGTGACGTCACTGGCGACGGCGCGGCTATATGAGCGTGGCAGCGGCATCCACACGATAGTCAGCCACTTGACAATGGAAGAGAAGCTCTCTGCCGAAAGCTCATAGGTAGTCAGCCATTTCACGCTATTTGAAATCTGAGAATATTTTATTAACTTCATACCCTTATTTTTTTCAGTTGTTTCTCTTACCGGAGTTTCATTGTGTCTTCCTACATCCTCCAAAAGAAGTTAATGAACAGATTTGTTTAATATGCCACATTTATCACGTTTCTATCATTATTTGCATGAAATGGAGGTGGTCAGACATATGCTGTTCTTGTGGTTTTTAGTCTGAAGGATATTTTGTTGCAGCTGTCCATCTAACCTACCCTATGCAAGCTCTTTTCCCCCCACTAGTTGCTGTATACCACAATTATGTAAACTTACTTACTGTAGGCGAGCCTTGGTCTCCCCCTATGATTTTTACATTCCACACTTCTTTCTAGTACCAAATCGACGATTTCTTGATGCCTCAGGATGTTTTACGACCAATCCATTCCTTTTGTTAAGTTTGGAGTAACACGTAAATATTAAACTGGAAACATGTAAAATCACTGCCCGCCATCCTCTTTCTTGTAGCTTCAGTGGAAAATATAAAACGTATTATCCATGATACTTTAGAATCATTCTTGTCTTACATTGTACCAGTATAAAGCTGATGTAAGTACTATAAGCGCACTGGCGCCGTATTGTCTCGTAAATACGCTGCCGGAAAAAAATTAGTTCATCTGGAAAGACGACCTCGATTTTGATTCTATGATGGCATATGCCACCTGGAGGTAGTAAATGACTGATTGTGGTTTCGATGTCACCCGTCAAAATACAGCGTAGTGGCATAGCTACGGAGCGCCACTTGTCTACCCTTTGATATGGAATGCTCACAGCCAGAAAGCGCAGTGTGTTGCAGACGTCTGAAACAAGCAGGCAACCATACCGCGGAGACGGAATCGTGCTTCCTATAGCCAAGTGAGCGAGTTTGAAAGGGATCAAATTGTGGGGTTCCGAGTCGCAGTATGGTCCTTTCGAAGAACTCTCTCTCTTTCTCTCTCTCTCTCTCACACACACACACACACACACAAGTTGGACGTGCTGCGGCAGTTGTGCAACAACGCTGGTATAGTCTGTCGGTAAACTGAAGAGTGAACGAGCGAGTCCCCACTCTGCCTACATTGCTACGTCACAAGGCGCTTCTACAGGCTGTTTCGCAAGGAAGTACCGTCCCTGCCGTGGCGCGCGCTTTAAATCTGTGTCGACGCCGTGTACAGAAACGTCTCGGCTACGTTTATTTTTAGACAAATGCATTAAGAGTATAAGGAAAACAAAAGACGATAGCTTCTTCGAAACAAAACATTATAGAGTAGATACTATTAACATAAGAACGGAAGTCAGGATTCTACTACCGAGCGAGGTGGCGCAGTGGTTAGACACTAGACTCGCATTCGGGAGGACGACGGTTCAATCCCGCGTCCGTCCATCCTGATCTAGGTTTTCCGTGATTTCCCTAAATCGCTCCAGGCAAATGCCGGGATGGTTCCTTTCAAAAGGCACGGCCGACTTCCTTCCCCGTCTTTCCCTAATCTGATGAGACCGATGACCTTGCTGTCTGGTCTCCTTCCCCAAAACAACCAACCAACCAGGATTCTACTACAAACATAGAACCTAATGCCTATTCATGTGAACGTATGTTCCTCTATTCGTAAGACGAACCAGATATAGTGCAATCAATCTGTAGAATTTAAGGTTTGTTCTTACTTTGTGTTTCTACTAAAAGGTAGAAATTTTCTTTGAAGGGCTGCATTGAAACATAACAATTCTTGCAACACGAAGAGTGTTTAAAAAGTAACCGGAAATTTATAATTTCGTGTGTTGTATTAGTTCGATTCGCACTGCTTTTTTTTGTCACTGTCTTCGTAAACATGTCTGAAAAGTATTTCCAAGTAAATCCCATTTCACACAATGTCTTGTGTAAAACATCTTTCTGCCAAGGAAAGTGTATTTTTGTTTCACGGCAGTAAGTAATTTCCGTAATGTGAGCACTATTTTTTGGTTTATGCAAAAGTCCTCGATCGTTTGTCGAATGACCGATTTTGTGAAACTGTCTATAACGATGGGTTTCCTCCCTAAATTATTAGTTTTCTTTCGCGGCTATTCAAGTAAACCATGCGCCTTGTTTTCGCGTTCCTTCCTTGTGTGTCCTATTGTGGCGAGGCTGACGTTTGCATAAACTGCAGCCCTTTGATTGGGACTGGTAATATTAGCCAGCAGTTCTTTTTGTTTCGCCTCCCGAACACAGGCTGTAATAATGTTAGAGACGATAGAACGCCCGTTATTCCGCAAATACCTCATCCTCTTCGTATTCAGCACATTTTCTTAAAATGCAGGGCGATTATCCATCACTTCCGTGTACTGAAGTATATCAGTGAGTACACAAAGTCAACTGACTGACACTGGCAAACTAAGATCCCACGAACAGAAATGACGTATATCACTGCACGCCAAACTACACCGCTAGACAGGTAATGGGCAACTGATTTTGGGTGGCCCTGTAGGCCACTGGCAGGGTTCTTCCGGGAAAGGCCACTTCCCCGACCAAAAGCGGTGCTCGCTCTTGAGTTTACAGACAGACTATATCAGTGGCCGCGTGAACATTCTCACGCCCGTAGACGACTATCTGGACGTTCACGCAGCACAGATGCCCACCATGATCGTCGTATTGTATGGGCAGCTGTGGTAGATCGTACAGCTACCGCAGTGCAGACAGAGGGCTTGTGAGCCCAGACGTGTCAACACGAACTGTTGCGAACCACTCATTAGCAGTGGGACTGTGAGCGCGCACCCCTGTAGTCCGTCCACCATTCACGCCGCAGCATCGACGGGCACAGCTCAACTGGTGCCGTCAGATGACTTGTAATATACAATGCCAAGTCGAGATCTTCAGCAATGAAAGCATATTCCGCCCGCACGCAGGTGATGGTCGAGTGCGTGTACGATGTAGACCTGGTGAGTGCTGTCTCGTAGAGTGCATTCGTCCGAGACACACTGGCCACAGCCCAGACGTTATGGTATGGGATGCGATAAGCTTACAGCTCTTGTTCACCTTTGGCGTTTCTGGAGGGGACACTAACCAGCTATTGGTACGTGCAGAATGTTGTTAAACACGTTGTTTGTCCGATCTTGTGACAGGAACATTTTGTGTTGTTCCAACAGGATAATAATGCTGGCTCATACACTGCCCGTAAAAAACAACGTGCTCTGCAACACGTGCAGCAAATTCCCCGCCAGCACGATCTCTGTACTTGTCTCCAGTCGAGCCTGAAACAGCGCCTGCATTGCCGTCCGTGGAGTCTACATCACGTACTAATATGGGTGTTCCAACACGGGTCGATAAGTGCTACCTCAGAACCGCTTGTCTGTTTACCTGTAAATTTCGTCCTTTAATGTACTGCATATGCATTCTTGCGACAATAAATCTTGAGTGAATTGGAAACCTTTAAAACAGTGTATTATGACAGAGTCCATTTAACTCTGACTTCTGAGTTATTAGTGGATTCAACCCTATCACTAACCCGAGTTTTATATTCTTTCTTTTCATAAATAGTAATTCTCTTTTATGTAGTTTACAGACTCTGTAGTGAGAAAACAAACAACGCTGTATCAGTGAAACATATTATTATCACTGTATTCTAAGTTGTGCCATAATTTTATTTTCCTCCCAAATTCTACTCAATATCTCCTCATTAGCTATACGATCAACCTACCTGAACTTCTACATCTACACGTCTACGTGATTACTCTGCTATTCACAAGTAAGTGCCTGGCAGAGGGTTCATTGAACCACCACCGTTCCACTCTCCAACGGCACACGGGAAAAACGAGCACTTAAAATTTTCTGTGCGAGCCCTGATTTCTCTTATTTTATCGTGATGATCATTTCTCCCTATGTAGGTGGGTGCCAACAGAATGTTTTCGCAATCGGAGGAGAAAACTGGTGATTGAAATTTCACGAGAAGATGCCGTAGCAATGAAAATGGCCTTTGTTTTAATGATTGCCACTCCAATTCACGTATCATGCCTGTGGCACTATCTCCCCTATTTCGCTATAATACAAAACGAGCCACCCTTCTTTGAACTTTTTCAGTATCATACGTCAGTTCCACCTGATATGGATCCCACACCGCACAGCAATACTCCAGAATAGGGCGGACAAGTGTACTGTAAGCAGTCTCTTTAGTAGATCTATTGCACCTTCAAAGTGTTCTGCCAATGAATCGCAGTCTTTGGTTTGCTCTACCTACAACATTATCTATGTGACCGTTCCAACCTAGGTTATTTGTAATTGTAATCCGTAAGTATTTGGCTGAATTTACAGCCTTCAGATTTGTGTGACTTACCGCACAATTGAAATTTAGCTGATTTCTTTTAGTACACATGTGAATAACTTTACACTTTTTTAATTCAGGGTCAATTGCCACTTTTCGCACAACACAGATATCTTATCTAATTCATTTTGGTCATCTGATGACTTTACAAGACGGTAAATGACAGCATCATCTGCAAACAATCTAATAGGGCTTCTCAGATTGTCTCCTATGTCGTTAATATAGATCAGTAACAATAGAGGGCCTATAACACTTCCTTGAGGAACGCCGGATATTACTTCTGTTTTACTCGGTGACTTTCTGTCTATTACTACGAACTGTGACCTTTCTGACAGGAAATCACGAATCCAGTCGCACAACTGAGGCGATATTCCATAGGCACGCACTTTGGTTATAAGACGTTAGTGGGGAACGGTGTCGAAAGTCTTCTGTAAACTTAAAAATATGGATTCAGTTTGACATCCCCTGTCAATAGCACTCATTACTTCATGAGTATAAAGAGCTAGTTGTGTTTCACAAGAATGATATTTTCTGAATCCGTGCTGACTATGTGTCGATAAATCGTTTTCTTCGAGGTGCTTCATAATGTTCGAATACAGCATACGTTCCAAAACCGTACTGCAAACCGAAGTTAGTGATAGGGCCTGTAATCAGCGGACTACTCCTATTTCCCTTTTTGGGTATTGGTGTGACTTGAGCAACTTTCCAGTCTTTAGGTACGGAACTTTCCGTGTGCGAGCAGTTGTATGTAATTGCTAAATATGGAGCTATTGCATCTGCATACTCTGAAAGGAACCTGACTAGCATACCATCTGGACCGGAAGCCTTGCCTTTATTAAGTGATTTAAGCTGCTTTGCTACACCGAGAATATCTACTACTATGTTTCTCATCTTCGCAGTTGTTCTTGATTGGAATTCGGGAAGGTCCCGAGTTCGAGTCTCGGTCGGGCACACAGTTTTAATCTGCCAGGAAGTTTCATATCAGCGCACACTTCGCTGCAGAGTGAAAATCTCATTCTGGAAACTCTGCTTTGGTGGCACTGTCATCAGTGACTTCACCGTTGTTATCGCGCAGTGAAAGTATTGATTGCGTCTTGCCACTAGTGTGCTTTATATATGACCAGAATCTCTTTGGGTTTTCTGCCAGATTCCGAGACAGTTTCGTTATGGAAATTATTAAAAGCCTCTCGCATTGAAGCACGCGCTACATTTCGAACTTCTGCTAAACTTTGCCAATCTTCTTTCAGTAATCTTCTGCAGCACCAAATTTCAAAAGTTCCTGCTCTCTTGCCATCCAGACGCATAACTTCCATACAAGGCTACCTTCCACACAATGTATTCGGAAAACACTTTCTAACATGTAAGTCTGTATTCGAAGATATAAAAAAAAAGTATTTTTCAGAAATGATTTTCTTCCTATTGCCAATCTGTGTTTTATATCCTCTCCTCTCTGGCCTTGGTACGTTATTTTTCTGTCCAAAGAATAAAATTCATTGAATTCTTCTAGAGTCTCATTTCCTATTATAATTTTCCCAGCATCGCCTGATTTATTGCGACTAAATTCCATTGCTCTTTTCTTTCTGTTGTTGATGCTTATCTTATAACCTGTTTTCAACACACTATCCATTCCGTTCGTGTCCTTCGTCAACGAAGAGAGCATCACAATGTCATCAGTTAGCCTCTAAGTTCTCCTTCTTCTGCTGAACTTTAATGCTCTTTCTCCGTTTTCCTTTAATACTTGCTCTACGTACGGACTGAATAACATCGAGGAGTGGCTACAGCTGTTGTGATGTTCCTCTTATTCCGGAAGTCTTTTATTTTGCTGCTTCTGAAATTGTATTTGCACTCTGCTGTTAAGAAGAATGAGTTGTGACCTTGAGTTGTGATATAGATCGCTACGGCGACGTCAAAGCACGCCGTTCCCACGGTTGTAACACAAAGACCACATATGCGTTGACGGGCGTTAACACGCGATGGAATTTCTGAAGAGTACAGATGAGGAGCTGTAGCGCGCGTTAGTTGTTGCAGTTACCTTCTCCCGGTGGGTTCCGTGGAGCCCAGAAAATGGAAGCTGACCAAACTATAATTTTGCGGATGCAATTAGAAAAAAGTGAAAACGCACACATTGGGTTCATCCAGTTTTAAAGGATAGACTCTCTACGAGTTTATTTATCACATTATATCCGCAGGTGAGGGACAATGTATCTAAATTCTTTGTTAAATTCAGAATGTCTATAAAATCATTTGACGACTTGCTCCGTCTCATGCAAAAGAATATTAAAGCAGATCAGATTGCCATTAGATACCGCATTTCACCAAAATAAAAACTCATAATTACTTTACGGTAAGTATTTATTTAGTTTTAACAATGGTAACACTTAATAGTTCGACAATTTAACACTCGGGAAACAATTGAAGTTATGAATCACCGCCGGAGACAGCTGAAGAGGGTGCACCTGGTGCTAAATCCCGCCCGCTCGTTGTGTAGTCATAACCAGACGAATATTTTTATGCGGGCTAGTAGTTTCTTGTGAGTAAACTGATGTCGAAGTCGATAGAAAGTTGAAGTCATTGCACATGCTTAGGTACTACGCTATTACATTGCATATGTCTCTCTCAGTGCTGAGGCGCCTATGTCCAAGCATTTTCTTTATTTCGTTCATTAAAGGTAAGCGAAATAACTTGTCTTCATCCGTCACATCATCTTTGTTCATTGTTAATTCGGTGAACTCAAAATGCTTCTATTCTAGACTCCTCTCTAAAAATTTAGTGAGTTTGTCATTGCTGTCAGTGGGTTTAATTTCTTTGCGGCTGGGCTGGGAAGATGGTGGTACAAGTGGATAGTTATTAGCCTTCGCACTATTGCTTTCTCCTACCTCAGCTTCATCTGTGTCAGCACTCAAATTACTATGACTTTCTTTAGCTGGTACACCAGACTTGAAGAACAGGGGTATTTTGAAGTGAATGTAACTGTTCTTGCATGCACCTCAACCAGATTTTCCTTTCTTCGTCGCTGTAATGAGACTATCCTTCAAGTTTTACCGTTTCAAATGTACCAAAGCATCTGTAAGCAATAAATAGCAATCTGTATTATTCATTACAGATATCTTGCGAGCAGGTGTTCAATGACGGAGCTGCACTATTCATACTAAATTGGAAAATTGACGATATCTGGGATAATTTGTCAAATTTGCGAATTTATCTGGATGAAATTAAAAGACATTGTGATGCCAGCACCAAATGAAGAAAAAGCCAGAACCAAATGAAGAAAAATGGATTGAAATATCTCATGGATTTGAACAGTACACAAAGTTTCCCCATTGTATCGGAGCTCTCGACGGTAAACACCACAATATAAAATCCAGAACATTCAGGTGGCTTGTACTTCAGTTACACATGTTTTTTCTCTAGTGGCGTCAGCATTGTGAGATTCTGACTATCACTTTATCTTTTTAGACATTGGTGCTTATGAGAAAGACAGTGAATCGGGATTCCATTCTATATCAAAAGCTCACAGAAAATTCTTTGGGTATACCGAAATCAAGGCCTTTATCAGAGAAACACGACATGATACTTCCTTACGTAATCCTGGTCTGATGGAAAATTTTAATGAGAACCTGCGGTGGAAAGCAACTGACTTATGAAAATAAGATATTTAACTATCGGCTAACTTTAGCACGTATCTTTGTTGAGTGTACGTTTGGTGTAATGTGTAATACGTGGAGAATACTACATCGCCCGTTAAATGTCAGTGTGAATTGTGCAGAACACATTGTAAGAGCGATTACAATAAGATGCAAAACGTGTGATATGAAATGTTGTGTGGCTAGGCATCCCGTCGGGTAGACAGGTCGTCTGGTGCAAGTCTTTTTAGTTGACGCCACTCGGTGACTTCCGTGTCCATGGGGATGATATGCCAATGAAGACAACACAACACGCAGTCCCCCAGAGGAGAAAATCTCCGACCCAGCCGGGAATCGAACCCGGGCCCTCGCATGGCATTCTGCCGCGCTGGCGGAGAGGGGACAGTATATGGATGAACAAACGTGTACTTGACAATAGTAAAGTTTTTCTTACCTATTCTTCTTTTTTTAATATGATGGTTAGTATGTTACCGATGAAGTGCGAATCCTTCCGATTCCGTATGACGTTTGGTAGTAATTCATGTTGTGACCAAGCAGTTCAGATAGGGTTAGGATGCACTCCAGGTCTGATCTGTGTGGTGTCCGTGCTCTCAATTTTCTGTAATATGTGAATTTAAGTGTACCAATCAGAGTAACTGACTATTTGTCAAACAACCGTAATTGCATCCTAGACAACTGCTTATAGTAGATTAGCTACCTGCACATCCAATCATAGCGACATAGATACAGTGTTTGCAGCTTGTAATGTTTCCAATTCGAAATGCAGTCCGCTACGAGGGTCCATATCAGCGTGCTCACTGCGCAGAATTGGTGGAAGGGAATTCTATGCGCAAGCTCACAAAGGTAACCCAAGGGAGGGTTGTAAGTACTACAAGCCTAGGGGGTACATGATAATAACAACATTGGTCTCCATTTCTCGTCTTATCTTCCCTGTTGCGGATATGCAAGTAATGCTGCGAGCATCAGGTGATGAAATTGGTTGAAATGGCTCTGAGCACTATGGGACTCAACATCTGAGATCATCAGTCCCCCTAGAACTTGGAACTACTTAAACCTAACTAACCTAAGGACATCACACACATCCACGCCCGAGGCAGGATTCGAGCCTGCGATTGTAGCGGTCGCGCGATTACAGACTGAAGCGCCTAGAACCGCTCGGCCACAACGGCCGGCTCAGGTGATGAATTCAGTGGGCTACGATATAGGGATGTATGCAGTGTGACTTATGAAGAGTTTGGGTGGGACCTGGGGACCGATCATAAATAGCTGAAGTGGTTACGTTGACCGCTCGCGATAAGTGGAAAATCTGGGTTAGCGTACCGATCCGGCTTAAATTTCTTATGCTACTATCGGGTTGTAGATCTACACCTAATACAGCTGATGTGAAAGAATTCGCAGTGAGCGAATTAATTCCGTATTATTACGTATAGCTTTGGATTGTCTGTTCTTTGAGACACGCATGTAAGTATTAACTGCTGAGTTTTCAGGAAGATTATCTGCACTTTTGGGTAGTACATGTGGCCTGTTTTGAAAACTGAGATACACATCTGACCATAAAAATTGCAACACCATGAAGGTGGCATACAACAAATCTCAAAGTATTAGTTTCTTCATGTTCTACAAACGCTGCTGCTCTGTAAATGTGTAGTGAAATGACGAATAACCACTCCCGTTGCTCAAAATTCTTTATTTCACTCCATGGCCAGTTCCGGTTTTTGTACTGACTACATTTTAAAGTGAATTCGAAACTTACATTGTAAATGGGACCAAATATAATACATAATGACATAATGAAATGATATAATGAAGATTTAAATAATTTGGATAACAGAAACGTAAGAGTTTCGACACGAAAAAGCTTTAAATTTCACATGTGCAGCATAAATTTAGGATAAAGAAAAATATAACTTAAATCGTGCGAAGTCAAATGATTACGAAAATAAAAGTTGGGTGGAGTGGAAAGTCTGCCCAGGAACCTCGCAAGAACAATAGTGTGTCATGATCATAAAACTGTCCGTTCTGATCTATTAAAAGTACTGGCAGCATGCTATAGCAGTAAAAGACATTATATTCTGACATGTTCGAAATTTTCAACTGCGATCTTTGCCGATGGAAAGCTAAAGGTAGTTTATTTTTAATGAAATTCTAAAATAGTTGCAGGGGACAGTGCATGCAGCTGAAATGTACAGTTATGCCTTCTAGGATGAGTCAGCAAAAGTTAGAAACACATGGAACTGAAGAGTCCACAATCTTGTCACGGACACACAGTGGACCGCTTACAATATAAGGACATGTTTACTAAAAGATAAACACACCTACAAAATAGAGCTCCTTTAAAAGAATCTATGACCAACAGGCTGGTGTACAACCATGGAAACTGGTGTTTTCTACTGTGCACAGCTTCTTGAGCCTCTTTTTCCTGAAATTTCTTTATAGTAGGGGGTTTTCTAGACATTTGGCACAATTCAGTGTCATATTATAATTGCCCTAATCTACTTCCAGGAGACTGTCCAAGGTGTAATACAGAGTGCCCATTAAAGTTCTATGCTCATAACGCTGTAGAAAAAGAACCACTGCTCACAATAACGTCAAATTTGAACAGCATATTATTGACGCTGGGGGAACGTCATGCAACAAAAAATTTAATGGAAATTTTACCAATAGATGATGCTGTAAGCACTTTAACGTAAATACGGTCGGCTAGAAATGACAGATAAATTGCAATACAATGACTTTGGTTTGAGCTTCACATTACACCATCCATACTGTTCAATATGCTTGACTGCACTAGTTCGGCAGTCAATAGATGTGGCGCTGTTAGTTAGGTAAGCCTCTCCATCACAGCAAGGTCGTATTAAATAGGAGGAGAAAAATCGGTTGTTAATTGTCCTGCGGCCAAAAACCGCATAAAAGGCAAAATGGCATCGGTTTTTACTTGTCCTGTGGCGAGAAGCCGCATAAAAAGCAAAACGACATCAGTTTCTAACGGTCGTGAAACTGGCGCAAGACATGTTCAATATGCTGTTTACCATTTTCTGCAGAAGCTGAAATCGGGAAACAGTATGTTTCACAATAGATCAGAGTGTCTTAGGGGTCACGTCCAGAAAACGTTCCACAATGCATGCCTTCAGTTCAGCTACATTTGTGATTGGAGTTCTGAAGCCGGCCGCCGTGGCCGAGCGGTTCTAGGCGCTTCAGTCTGGAACCGCGCGACCGCTACGGTCGCAGGTTCGAATCCTGCCTCGGGCATGGATGTGTGTGATGTCCTTAGGTTAGTTAGGTTTACGAAGTTCTAACTTCTAGGGGACTGATGACCTCAGATGTTAAGGCCCATAGTGCTCAGAGCCATTTGAACCATTTGGAGCTCTGAACACATCTTTCAGGTAACCCTACAGCCAGTAGTCTCACAGGTTAAGACCATGTGATCTGGATGGCCAGGCTGAGGGAAATGACGGCTGATAATTGTAGCATTTACGTAATACCTTTGTAGCATCCGTTTCACTGGCTGTGTAATGGGCAGAGGAGCGCCATCTTGCATAAAACTTATCCTACCCACACATCCACACTGTTGAAGGGTGTAATGACGTTGGTGCGCAACAGTTTCTCATAACGTTAACTAGTGACGGTACAGGTAACAAGACCGGCAGGACTCATCGCCTCGAAAAAATATGGCCCTACTATAAACGATGCCATCACATAGTCACCATTGTAGAATGAACTGGTATCGGTTCATGTGCGTACGTATCTTCCATTGCCCATATTCTGCAATTTTGCGTATTGAAATGACCTTGGAGACGGAAATGGGCTTCGTCTATCCACAGAATTTTCCATGTCCATTCATTGCCCCCTTCCATACGAGAAAGAAGTTAGAGAGCGAACGTTTGTCTTGCTGCCAGGTCGGCAGAAAGCAACTCTTCAACATGAGTGATTTTGTATGGATGGCAATACAGGATGTTTCGAAGGATTTTATGCACTGTGCTCGCAGGCATGTCCAACGTTTGGGCAATTCCCCATCATGGGGCCACATCATCGACAGACATCAGATTAACTGATTTCGTCACTCTGCCATATTGCATTTAAGAAGAACTTATCTTTCCGAATTTTGTTATCATTTTCTCCAGACTCTTAGCAGACATCCGACCAATGCCTTTTTTCATACCCTTGAGTCTCCAGAATTTCTGCAAGCCTACTGCCGCACAGTCGCTAGTCTTGTAAAAGAGATTTGCCAGCAGCGTGCGATCCTTCATAGAGACAGTCATGTTTGGCATCCCAGACGCCGTCGCATAACACGGCGGGATTCTACGGCCTATACGATCGGTAACATCTTCATGCTCCACTGATGCTCCTCATTACTAGCATTTCTCTTTCTCGCCCGTCTCAATCCTTCAGGGACTTCATTGATCTCATTTTCTACTTTTATTTTTACTGATGGATGGATTTAAAAGTGATAAGCGTTAAAATGCTTGGTCATCAGCGCCCTTTCCCAATATCCTGGTAGCGGGTGAATGGAGAGCACTCTTGTTAGGACGGAAAGCAAATGCCTAATAACGATAGCCACAGCAATCGAAATGACATTCAGGTTCCAGGAGATCTAGTCATTAAAAGAAGTAATGAAACACTGAAAGTCAGTATGAAGGCTGGTTGATCGCGGAACTAAAAGGATGAGCCAGCAACTACAAATACTTTACAACGTCCGTCCAGTTAAAATGGGCAACAGACCTGACGCCACATAAAATGTCAACAGCTGTCGTGCCATTGTTTCGTCATCACGTAAAGTGGAGGGTAAGTCCCTCGGTAGACCAAAGGCTTCCCTCCAATGCATACAACACACAGAATCATAAGAAAAACAGTCCATTGTCAGTATGACGTCACAAACAATGCATTCCTGTGGAATCTTCTTGTCGCAGCTGATATAAATTAACATTGGGCAGTGGCCTATACTGAGGCCAGGGAGGATCACTTCGTCCCTTCACGCAGTTCAAAAGGAAGTGTGGCATGGCTGAATGGTCAGTTTGACTGACCCACTGCCAGCCTCCGCTGTTCCCACTCAGCCATCACTCGCTCTGATGTAAACGTATACATGCAGAATGAAGTAACGAATGTAAATTTGTATCAAGACCAGGATCTGAACTCGGGTCTCTTGCTCATTAGGAAGATGCGGTAGCCACTAAACCACCCTGAATGGATAGGGATTGAGGAAGGAGGCGTGCTAGGCTAGTCTGTGCTAGGCTAGTCTGTCAGAGTAGCGTAGTGGATATCGCATCTACCGAGTGAGTAGAAGACCCAGGTTCAAACCCCAGCCTTGGTATAAATTTTCATTCATCGCTTCAGTTTGCATGTATACATTACAGATGTTTGACACCTGAAAAGTCTCTGGAACTATTCAGTTTCATTTGATTAACGCTCCTAGACCTTGGTTACAGGAAGGGTCCCCCATTTCTTTCGATGCTGAGGTGCTATTCCAATACAGTTGGTGAGCCTCTGGAATGCTTTTCGAGTTTAGGGGGAATACCAAATGGACTGAGTGTGAATGGGATTTTGTTTTGAGGAGGGAGGCGAGCTAAGGCAGTTGGTGCAGTTGTGCAAAGTCATTTTGCCAGTGTAGCGTAGTGGTTAACGCATCTGCATGGTGACCAGAAGACCTGCGTAGCTGGCCTTGGTACCGATTTCCATACGCCGCTTCAGTCTGCATATATACGTAATAGATGTCTGAGACCTGAAATGGTGTCTGGAACCATATAGTTTCATTGGAACACTGCTTTGCCGTCCTTGACACAACACCCCGTAGGGGTGATGTGACGTTAAAGAGTGCTGTTTTTCTGGCAGGCTGGTTTCGCTACTCTATCAGCATCCTCACTCCCCTCGATTCCCGTATGTCCATGGATCCAGCACAGAGCCACCTCTTTCTTCTGCCTCTGCAGGAAATGGATAGTGTCCTGGACCATCATAACTTTCTATCTGCTAGGAAAATTTGCTAAACAGCTGTAGTGGTCTAAGAGAGTCAGTACAGACAAGAAACTTCCCTCTAGCAAGATGTGCCTTCTTGACCGCTCACAGCTCTGCGCAGTACTCTGAGAAGTGGCTTAGTGGTCGGAGTTTAAGGACAGAAGGGTGGGAAGATAAGAGAACATCCAACGTTGTCTCCTTCATCTACATCTACATACATACTCCGCAATCCACCATACGGTGCGTAGCGGAGGGTACCTCGTACCACAACTAGCATCTTATCTCCCTGTTCCACTCCCAAACAGAGCGAGGGAAAAATGACTGCCTAGATGCCTCTGTACGAGCCCTAATCTCTCTTATCTTATCTTTGTGGTCTTTCCGCGAAATATAAGTTGGCGGCAGTAAAACTGTACTGCAGTCAGCCTCAAATGCTGCTTCTCTAAATTTCCTCAGTACCGATTCACGAAAAGAACGCCTCCTTTCCTCCAGAGACTCCCACCCGAGTTCCTGAAGCATTTCCGAAACACTCGCGTGATGATCAAACCTACCAGTAACAAATCTAGCAGCCCGCCTCTGAATTGCTCTATGTCCTCTCTCAATCCGATCTGATAAATCTGATAGGGGTCCCAAACGCTCGAGCAGTACTCAAGAATAGGTCGTATTAGTGTTTTATAAGCGGTCTCCTTTACAGATGAACCACATCTTCCCAGAATTCTACCAATGAACCGAAGACGACTATCCGCCTTCCCCACAACTGCCATCACATGCTTGTCCCACTTCATATCGCTCTGCAATGTTACGCCCAAATATTTAATCGACGTCACTGTGTCAAGCGCTACACTACTAATGGAGTATTCAAACATCCTGGGATTCTTTTTCCTATTTATCTGCATTAATTTACATTTATCTATATTTAGAGTTAGCTGCCACTCTTTACACCAATCACAAATCCTGTCCAAGTCATCTTTATTATCCTCCTACAGTCACTCAACGACGACACCTTCCCATACACCACAGTATCATCAGCAAACAGCCGCACATCGTTATCCACCTTATCCAAAAGATCATTTATATAGATAGAAAACAAAGTCTTCGAGCCACGCCTTCGTCCGATCCATCGTTAAAAACCAGATACTCCGATAATATGGCGTTATAAACCTTTTCTAGAACTAAAGGCCTAGTGGAGAACTTGTCTCGTAATCTGTTTTTCCTCCCCGTTTCATTGTTTAATGTTCGTTTCATGTTGCCTTATAAATCGTGAATGAAGAAATATCTATATTATGGAGTCGCATTTTGACTCTTATGATTGTGATACTAAGATCCTCATGATTAGCTTCGACTAATCTGTATTCAAAGTCACTGCTTGATTCACTCCTCCAAGCAGAATCCAGTCAGATGCTACTAATGCTTAAGACTAAATTGAAATCCTCTGAGATAATCAATAAGTTAAAAGAGGCATTAGTTCTTTTATATCATAAGTTACACATGTACCAGTAAACTTTCGATTCTCTAAAGAATCGAACTCTAATGTTTAAATCAGTCTCAAATTTCTGATTACTTTGAAAGTGAGTCAGTGTTAAATAATTGATAGAGGCATGCGCGCGAGAAAAAGTTTAGGAAACATCCGAAGATATGCTTGAAATTCTATAAGTGCTCTCATTATCAAACACTGGTTGAATACAGTGTGTGTAACATGCGCTCAAGTTTAAACAAAAGCTAGTTTTTCAAGTATCGCAATATTTACGGCGTCATAAAATGATATAATTTTGCATAAAATGATATAATTTTGAACGTACATTGAGTGGTATATGTGGATACCGTCTGCAAACTTTGCTGCAAGTACAGTTAGTAGTAAAGACGTAATGGACTGAAATGTCATGCCAGATGCATGAACAGTGAAAGTTTGATAACAAACCAACTTTTTTTCCTTTCATCATTTTGCAGGGTGTGTCAGTGAGAAAAAGTTTCGCTACGGTTTGAAACTGTGTGTGAAGTTTGTCGGAAGTCGTTAAGTGCTGATTCTCAAATAACACATGAATAAAGTCCGGGTATCTGCGCGCCGTCAGTTACGCTGCTTCAAGTCAAACACACAGTTTCTAACTGTAGTACTTATGTTACTGTGTTAATCTTCTGACATAAGTATATTCTTGTTAATGAGTAGATTATTACAGCCTTTTAAATTTTTAAATTAAGTCAATAATTACGCGCAGTATTGAAAATCAGATTTTTGGTCCCCCTGAGGCTGATACCGGGTTCTGGGATAGTCGCTTAGTAATGTAAATATCACGAAATCATTCGCTGACGGCGATTTCTTTGACATAAGCTGTATTAGGTATAGATATATTACCAACTAGTGACAAAAATCTGTGCCAGACCATGACTCAAAAATAGGTTTCCCGCTTAGTGCAAGGGGTCGCCTTAACAACTTCGGCTATTCGTGGACGCTTCCCGGACT
Source organism: Schistocerca piceifrons (assembly GCF_021461385.2). NCBI lineage: Eukaryota > Metazoa > Arthropoda > Insecta > Orthoptera > Acrididae > Schistocerca > Schistocerca piceifrons. The sequence continues at coordinate 848,805,034 of NC_060138.1, forward strand.
GAGCCAAAGCTCCACAGGCCACACTGCCTACTTCCACTTATGCTGGTACATTACGTGATTCCCCACAACAAGATCAGACTACAGTGAAACATTATCAGTGTCGTTATCATCGTTGTGCCCGTCCAGGCATGCAGAATCTATTCAACTTACAATATCTTTTCCTTTAGACATGCAACTTTGGGACACGCTTTTCGGTTGAGCCATACGTCGCCCCAAAAGTTCAACGCAGTAGTTGTTGGCGTTTTCATCATCGGGCGGACCAGTTGTAAGGTGCCTCTTACGTGAGGAAGACATTTTTACCAGTTTTAATAAATTACAGTCTCTCATTGATGTATTCACGATAGTTACGAAGTTCTGTAGTCCGTAGCAAGCCATGAGTCGGAGAGCATTTCCCACGCTGGCTGGCTAGGTGACGAAGCGACCATTGTCGCGCGTAGTGGGGTAGGGCTCGGCGCTGGACCGTAGCAACAAGCTTCAGCCTGGGAAATATACATGACGGGAAGTACCGCCATCTTGGCGCCAAACTCACCGATTTTGTTTATTTATATTTAATAGTTAAAGTCATTTATGTCAACATGAATACTAGGAGGGGTCTCTGGATGTTTAAAACTGTTTATCATAATTTTGCCTCGTTAAAATTCACACCCGTTCATTAACATAACGCAGACTGCGCGCCAAAGTCGGCAGTCGGCGTTAAGAGCTCTTCCTGTCTTGTTCGATGGTAGCAATGATATCGGTTACGAGTGGTTTGTGACATGAGTGTTTCATTATTGATTTAATAGGAATAAAAGTGATGTTACGGCATTCTGAATGTTATTTTCGAGTAAATAGATAAACACAGGTAGGAGGAAATCCGACGACACGACCCACCAAGGCGGATCAAGGAAGGTCCGACTTACACTAGCAAATTCCGGGTGGAAATGCTGACCAGTTATACTGTACGTCACATATACTACCCTCTACGGCCTCTCGGCTGAGTAATAACAGTATCAAAAAACAGTATCAGTTTAGAAGCGAGGGGATCCTGCACAGTCCAGAAGCCAAATTCGTTGCAACCATTGTGGGGATAAGCATTCAGTGAATACGTGTATTGCAATAGTTCCGAACTGCTGACATCTTTCTGGTCGGCTCCCAGCCACAGACAGGACACGCGGAGTATTTACAGAACAAAAGCTACAACAAAAAAGGCTTACGCTACAACTGGAAGGCTATCCGGAAATCAGCACACGTACTCAGCTGCCTTCTGGCTAGTTCCCAGTCACCAGAGTTATGTGGAGTTTCGCCTCTACCACCTTGGCATGCACCAAAACCAGTGGTAGTTATGCAGGACCAGCCAGTGGAAGCATTACCACCACTATTGCAAACCCAAATGGATTCCCATCGGAGAGAGCCAGATAGAACAACTTTGAGTCAACAGAGAGAACGGGGAATACACTTGGAGACAGGGGCTTATAGAAATCTATCAAGAATATTCTATCCATCATCACCTTCCCCAGGTTCCATCACATAACCCTTATCCTCCTCAGTAACAACTGCTGTCTTGCAATAACAGCGAGTATATCACGGACAAAATTATCTGATTTATGCTGCACCTAATCGAAGACGTGATCATAAAACGACCTGGGGCTCCTCAGATGCAACCATAAGCCAATTATTAACAACTGTCCTAATGCCTTGCAGCACTGTCGGAAGTTATATTACTTCAATGACAATATCCTCTACGGTTGTAAAAATTATTTATTTTTAAAAAGGAAAGCCCTACCCAGTTTCAGGACACATTCCCATCTTCAGATGCATATGAAAAGGGAAGCCCACGAATGATGCATAACTAATGTGAAACTAAGTTAAATCATGTTAAAATATTGCATCCCTGACACATGACATGCAAGAGAATATCCTCTTCAATCTTAGTGGCTTAAGGGCGCGCCACACATGACTTCGCATGAATATAGACGCGCGGCCTTTCGAGCACAGTGCTTCGTAGGCACCCATCAACCCGTACGAAGCGCAAGCCAAGGTTGAAATGCCGGCGGGAGCGCCGTGTACCCCTAACATTAGCCAATGGACTGGTCACGTCATCTGAAGGTCAAAGTTTACGTGTACACGGCCGCTCCCGCCGGGATTTCAACTTTGGCTTGCGCTTCGAACGGGTGTGACGGGAGTCTATGAAGCACTGTCCTCGGAAGGTCGCCCATCTGTCTTCATGCGGGTTCAGGTATGGCGCGCCGCTACGCTTGGATCGCTGTCCTCCTCTGCGAAAGGCTTTCTGGCAGACCTAGGATTGAAGAGGATATTCTCTTGCATGCCATGTACCACAGATGGACAATTTCAACTTATTTTAACCTTTGTTGTGCATTCTTTGTGGACTTATGCCTTGAAGCCGGGCAGTGCTTTCCTTTTTAGAAATAAATAATTTTTAAAACTGTAGCGGATTTTATCATTGTCAGTAAAGGCAATGACTAAATTGTGGGGTCTAAATCAACCACCTAACAGGAAAAGCACAAACCGAAGTCCTCTGCTATTAAGAAGCTAAGAGAAACAGTGAAATATGTTACAAATAACCATACACGATACGAAGTTACCTTGCTTCGTCTGTCCTATTGACATATTCTTCAATACAGCCTGTTACATACTGACCACACGATTTAAGGAAAGGAAGGACACTAATTAGGAACTAGATCGATTTACTGAACGACATCCGCTACAGTACGCTTGAAATACACACAGACAGCTCTAAATAGTAGAGTGAGTGGGACACAACTACTTCAGCTCCTCTAATAGAGCCTATCAAATGACTGGACATCCACCTCTATAGAGCGTAGTTGTTGGGTTTAAGGGGACCGATTTATTATGGAATACAGACACTTAAGCTCATACTGATACTTACGGACTCCAAAAGCGTTTTGCAGAAATCACGAAACCCAAAATTCGACAGTCTGACTAACATATATACTTTGGATGTATTGGAAACAATCTACATCTACATCCACACTCCGCAAGCCACCTGTCGGTGTGTGGCGGAGGGTACCTTGAGTACCTCTATCGGTTCTCCCCCAATCCCGTATTGTTCGTGGAAAAAAAGATTGTCGGTATGCCTCTGTGTGAGCTCTAATCTCTATGATTTTATCCTCATGGTCTCTTCGTGAGATATACGTAGGAGGGGGCAATATACTGCTTGACTCCTCGGTGAAGGTATGTTCTCGAAACTTCAACAAAAGCCTGTACCGAGCTACTGAGCGTCTCTCCTGCAGAGTCTTCCACTGGAGTTTATCTATCATCTCCGTAACGCTTTCGCGATTACTAAATGATCCTGTAACGAAGCGCGCTGCTCTCCGTTGGATATTTTCTCTCTCTCTCTTCTATCAACCCTATCTGGTACAGATCTCCCCCACCCCCTGGTGAGTAGTATTCAAGTAGTGGGCGAACAAGTGTACTGTAATCTACTTCCTTTGTTTTCGGACTGCATTTACTTAGGATTCTTCCAATGAATCTCACAAGGGGAGGCCGCCAATTGTGAAATTCAGATTTGATTCATACTGCGCATAATAAAAGCTCATGGCCAAAGGTGTAATGTGGCAAAGCACCAAGATGCACTTCTCAGCCGTTGTCGAGAAAATCGACAGTTAAAAGAAACCGTTGCGGTGAAATAGTCTTTACGATTAATAATTTTCTACAGCGTTGTGGCGCAGCGGTAAGCGCTCGGGTTCGTAATCCGAAGGTCGCCGGGTCGAAGCTCGCGCCATGCAACTTTTTTTTAATTATTTCTTTTTTGTAATTTGTATATATATACTATTAATGAATTGCTTATGCATGTTGGTGAAGGCGGATCGCTCTCCAATTCTACCGCCTCCATTTTTCCCTTTTTTTTAAACAGGGTGTACCAAAGCTCTCCCGTCCGCACTGATTTTCGACGATGTTATAAGTTGCGCTAGGGACCGCATCTACCTTCTTTCGAAGTTAGCACGCAACTACGCTGTTATGCGGCGGCTCGTTTCGGCCTATTCAACATCTGTCCTTCAAGTGTAACGAGCGAGTAACAGAGTTTATATTTCATACCTGCCACAGCAAATTTGTGTTCGTGGTGTCTCTATTCTAATTCGAACGTTTGACTTACGCTATACGTATTCGTTTCGGAATATCGTTTCTACGTCTTCCGTTAACTATACGTGGATAACATTATGAAGATAATTAATAACATTTGTGAAATACAACTTTGTTTGCGGAAAACATAATGATGTTCGAAGTCGCCAGTTTTTCCATGACAAACATCTTTCAACAACTTATTATATTCATAACTGTTGCAACTGATTGCCGGGAATTATATATATATATATATATATATATATATATATATATATATATATATAATTTTTTTTAATTACAAAAAAAATACTAAAAATAAATCGTAATCCGAAGGTCGCCTAATCGAATCTCGCGCCATGCAACCTTTTTTTTAGTATTTGTTTTTTGTAATTCAAATATATGTATATAATTCAAATATATGTATATATATTTGAATTACAAAAAACAAATACTAAAAAAACGAACCCGAGCGCTTACCGCTGCGCCACGACGCTGTAGAAAATTATTAATCGTAGAGAGTATTTCACCGCAATGGTTTCTTTTAACTGTCGATTTTCTCGACAACGGCTGAGAAGTGCATCTTGGTGCTTTGCCACATTACACCTCTGGCCATGAGCTTTTATTATGCGCAGTATGAATCGAATCTTAATTTCACAATTGGCGGCCTCCCCTTGTCAGTCTGGCATCTGGTTTACCGGCGATTAATTTTATATGGTCATTCCATTTTAAATCAAAATGGCTCTGAGCACTATGGGACTTAACAGCTGTGGTCATCAGTCCCCTAGAACTTAGAACTACTTAAACCTAACTAACCTAAGAACATCACACACATTCATGCCCGAGGCAGGATTCGAACCTGCGACCGTAGCAGTCGCGCGGTTCCGGACTGCGCGCCTAGAACCACGAGACCACCGCGGCCGGCCCATTTTAAATCACTCCTAATGCCTACTCCCAGATAATTTATGGAATTAACTGCTTCCAGTTGCTGACCTGCTTTATTGTAGCTACATGATAAAGGATCTTTCTTTCTGTGTATTCGCAGCACATTACACGTGTGCACATTGAGATTCAACTGTCATTCCCTGCACCATGCATCAATTCGTTGCAAACCCTCCTGCATTTCAGTACAATTTTCCATTGTTACAACCTCTCGATATACTACAGCATCATCCGCAAAAAGCCTCAGAGGACTTCCGATGTTATGCACAAGGTCATTTATATTGTGAATAGCAACGGTCCTACGACACTTCCCTGCGGCACACCTGAAATCACTCTTACTTCGGAAGCAAGGAATTTCAAACGTTCGATCAAGAAAGCTACTCACCGTAAGTGAAACCGTGAATGGCTTATTTCTCTGAAATATTATGGCTGACACCTACTGGACATACAACCGGACATCTCACCTAGGGCGTGGTTCGACTACGCGAAGCTTAGTAAACTTCATGTGACACCCATCATTCGTATGGGGCTTGGACACGAATGTCATTCTGCACATTTACGTGGAATGAAAATTCTAGTTTCTAGAAGATGTGTTTGGGATTGGACTAACGTGGACGATATGGATCATGCATTAGTGGCACAAACAACGTACAAGGAAGAAGTACTGTAAAAGGAACTGACTACGAGGGCTTTTTCCCTACCTAGAAGTGTTAGCTCCTTAGACGGCAGACTTGATGTAAACAAGTACAATCTGATAGCGGAAGAAGCTGATCAACAGATTTAAACTTGGTGCTAAAATCCTACATGGCTCAGGTAATCTTTTGGAGGCAAACTGCTTGGTACCTCTGTGTATGTAAAGAGCAGTCAAATGAAAACAAGGGAGATGGAAGAAAGGTAAGTAAACTGTATTATTTCAAAAGTAATCGCCATAATTGTTAATACATGTATCTGAATGTGAGATAAGACGGTCATTGCCTTCATGGAAAAATATTTGCGGTTGCCTACGGAACCACTATTGTACCCAGGCGTGTACGTCTCTTCGTCCGAAGTGAACTGAAGGCCACGAACGTCGAAAGAATTTGTCAACAAAGTGCCCGCCCACGTGTTGCCAAGGTTGTTTCGAGTACGCTGCAAATGTTTCGCTGGGCAGCCCTTACACATCCTCCACATAGACCCCATCTCTCCTCATGCGATTCCATATTTTTGAAGCCCTGGAGAAAGACATTCGTGGCCGTCGATTTGCTTCGGACATCATGATTCTGTATGCAACCGCAAACATTTTTGCATGAAGGCATTGATCATCTTGTCTCAGAGCAGGATAATATATTAACAGTTATGGCGATTCCTTGTGAAATAATAAACAGTGCACTTACTTTTTACGGTTCCGTACCTCAGTCGGTAAAAAGAGAACCATTATAGAATGAGTTTGTTTCCAGAATGAGATTTTCACTCTGCAGCGGAGTGTGCGCTGATATGAAACTTCCTGGCAGATTAAAACTGTGTGCCGGACCGAGACTCGAACTCGGGACCTTTGCCTTTCACGGGCAAGTGCTCTACCAACTGAGCTGCCCAAGCGATAGAGCACTTGTCAAAGGCCCCGAGTTCGAGTCTCGGTCTGGCACACAGTTTTAAACTGCCAGGAAGTTTCAATCAGTTTGTTGTTCGTCTTCTTGTCTGTCTGTCCGTCCGACTATTAAGAACCCCTTGTTTCTCACGAATGGGTAGACATATCAATTTGAAGTTTATGCCAGATACTAAGGTATACGGTCCCGTTACGGTATAAACAAGTTAAACTTCTGTGGCAGCGTGAGCAAAAGATACTGCCATTTAGGTCACATATTTTAATATTCGCAAACTCACTTATCAGAACCTATGGGTATGCCCTACTTTCCGTTAACATAGAATCAGGAAACTTGGCAAGAAGCGAAGTTTCGCAGTACAAGTAAGGTAAAAAACAGAAAATTGTTAATTTATAATAATTGTAGTCGTTTTTCTCACCAGTCCGAGGATTGGTTTGGCGTAGTTCTCCATGCTGCTCTATTCTGTGCAGACCTCTTCATCTCCGAATAATTACTACAACCTACATCCACCTGAATCTGCTTACATCTCTTGGTCTCCCTGTACGATACTACCCTCCAGTATTAAATTGGTGAACCCTTGATGTCACAAAATGTGTCCTATCAACCGATCCGTTCTTTCGGTCAAGTTGTACCACAAATTCTTTTCTCCCAAGTTCTATTCAGTGTCTTCTCATCAGTTACGTAATCAACTCAACTACTTTTCAGCATTCTTCAGTAGCACCACATTTCAAAAACTTTTATTCTCTTCTTGTCTAACCTGTTTATTATCCATGTTTCACTTCCATACATGGCTGCACTGCAGACAACTACCTTCAGAAAAGACTTCCTAACACTTAAGTCTATATTCAATTTTAACAGATTTATATTCTTCTGAAATGCTTTTCTTGCCATTGTCAGCCTGCATATTATATCCTCCGTACTTCGGCTATCGTCAATTATTTTGCTGCCCAAATTGCAAAACTCCCTACTACTTTAAGTGTCTCATTTCTTAACCTATTTCCCTCAGCACCACTTGATTTAATTCGACTACTTTCAGTTATCCTTGTTTTGCTTTTGTTGGGTCTTTATCTTATGTCGTTCTTTCAAGAGCCTGTCCATTCCATTCAACTTGTTGTCTCTGACAGAATTACAATGTCATCGGCAAACCTCAGAGTTTTTATTCTTGTCTCCGGACTTTAATTCCTACTCCAGATTTATCTTTTGTTTTTTCCACTGTTTGCTCAATGTATAGCTTGAATAACATTGGCGATATACTACAACCCTGTCTCACTACCTTCTCAACCACTGGTTCTCTTTGATGCTCCTCGATTCTTATGGTTGTTGTCTGGTTTCTGTATTATGTTTACGATTATACTACACGAAAAAATATTTTTTGTCGTTTGTTATTTCAGAGACTTTCTGTCCGTCTACCATTAAGACTCCTTCTCAGGAACGGGTAGACGTATCAACTTGGAATTTAGTCACATACCAAAACCTACTGTCCCTTGGAGGTGTAGAAAGTTAAATCTTCTATATTATTTTACCAATTTTGGTTAGAGAACACCGTAGTTATTACCCATTTTGGTTAGAAAACACCGTAGCTATTTTCGTAAATTACACTGTAGGAAATACTTGTGGCTGGATGCCGTATTTCCTGTAGTAGAATTAATCTTCTACGTCAGTGCAGTCAAAAGATACAACCATTTATGTCACATATCATGATATCTAGCCAGTGTTGATATCGATAAGAGGCAAGAACCGTTGAAATTCTCAATTCCTGGGGTGGATGAACTATCTATATACACTGGAGTCCAAAATTAAAGCAAAGTACGGGATTTTTGCAAGGTTACGTTTATTTTGCCAGAAAATAGTATAAACAGATGATAGTAAAGTAGAAACAATGTGAAGTATACAGACCGTAAACAACTACAACATGCGTCACGGTAGAAAAAAATGTGTGGGAGAAATATCACGGCCGACAATTGGTTTACGGATTACGATTTGGTAAAGTAATTGGCATAAAAAGTTTCATACATTGGCACTTTATGTAAAAATAAGACTCAGATTCCTCCTGAATTCACAGCGACCAGAACGCGGAACCCCCACTCAAGTTTGTCTGGTTTTCGTCAGGAGGCAACACTTGTCTCATACGTGCCAAATGAGTACAAGAATGTTTTGCTGATATCCAGCCTTCACAACGATGAAAGAACCGATGAAGAAACAGGTGACCTCAAGACGCTAGAAATTATAACTTTTTATAATCACACAAAAGGAGGAGTTGACAATGCCCTTGAGGGTCCTTCAACAATGCCAGAAACAGGAGGCGATGGCCTCTAGTGGCGCTTTTTTCCCGTCGATTAACGCTGCTGCAATAAATTCATTTATAATCTGGAAACGAAACACAAAAAATAATCTCAAGAGAAGAAAATATCTCAGAACTTGTGCAGGAGCATGTAAAGAGGAGAAGTACTAAAGTAACAGGAGAATTCTGTATAAAAGTTTTAAATATGTCGCCGGCCGCTGTGGCCGAGCGGTTCGAGGCGCTTCTGTCTGGAACCGCGCGACCGCTACAGTAGCAGATTTCATCTTTTTCAGCAAGTCTTTTTTCGGTTTTACGTATGTATAACACTCCATGCAAGTCAGATCGTATTTAAACTAGCACTGTGAAACTGACAAGCTCGTAACGGTATTTTTGTAAAATCGGGACAAAATTAGGTCTTATAGGGATGTCGGGGCAATAAAGTCCATAACGGTGTCTATGCCGATTTATCGGGACGGATGACAAACCTATTTCGAAGAAAAGATATACGCTATGTTTAGTTAGCAAGAAAATGACAATCACCCGTTCCAAATGTGAAATACGTAGACAGTTTATTTGTTTACAACATTCAAGAAATGTTTAGATTGAATATATTTCAACTTCTAAAGAATTATCTATTTCGAATTTAAGAATATAGACAGTCCTTCTTGTTTACGTCATTCAAGAATTGTTTGCATTGATTGTATTTCAACTTCTTAATAACTTTAGTATACTGAAAAATCAAAATTTCAAGCATAATCTTTTACAAATTTGACGTTCGTGTACAGGAAGTATGTATCAGTACCCCGAAAAGCTGTGGGAAGAAAACGTGTTATGAAATATAACTTTATTTTTAAATAAATTGTTTACGTTGCTTTTGTTTGTAGAGCCCGTGAATAATACTTAGCATTACTTTTATGACAAACATTTAACGTTAAAAAAGCCAAATTTTGTTAGCAACAAGTGGTACCTATGAGATACACCCGATTGCCTTTTTCCGACTAGAAGATGCGCCTATCGGAAGGTTAACTCGGAGTCATATGTTAGCTGTGAACAGTTACAGCTATTGCTGACTGTATAGTCAATGTCGCTTAAAGCCAAAATAAATAAAATAAAAGAAGATATACAAAAAAGTGTTAAAACAGTGCTTGTGGCCGAATATCAGTCACAGCCACTGCACACCAGAGAGCCTCGCTATAATTTTCGGTGTTCTGTGCTACTGGCTTGTTAAACGTTACTGCCGCAGAAAATACACTGAATTTCGCCGTGTACCGTGGCGCACCGCTAACCTGTGCGCAGGTAGGTGGGCTGCGACGACGCTGGGGCAGGCAGCACCTGTTGCTTGCAGCGCAATTCCCCCCCATATCAAGCAGCAGGCCAACAGTTGTTTCCCCGTGTCTCTACATGAGGATTAATGCGGCAACCGCGTAGCTGTGGCCCGGTTCACGAGCCAGCCGACACTTAATTACCAAGCTTCACTTCCAGGGTTCAGACGCAACGCCTTCAAAGCTGTGGTGGCAGAAACTCGTTACAACATTAGGCAACAATAACTTGACGATTTGCTAGTGCTGCCAGAAGCGGACAAAATCGGCACTACTTGAAAGATATTCATTTGTCTCTGAGCGTTGCCAAAGTCAAGTTGCCCCTAGATGCGAAATATTGCGCTTCGAAAGCCTTTTGTCCACTAGCAAATTACTTCTGAAAGCACTCGCTGAGGTGTTTACATTATAACAAAAACTTACTCAAGTTACTTCTGAAGTCACTGTAGAATGTTTATTTCAAGAACTTGCTGCAAGTACTTGTTGCACAAGTGCAGTTATTCTTAGACACCACAGCAGTCGCCCACTGTTGTCGCATTATTATTAATGAATAAAAATCGTGACGAAACACAAAAATAAAATAAAAGAAATACGATTCAACTAACTAAAATCAGAGCACTTCACTTAAATCACTTGTGTCATACTGCAGCCGCGCGGGATTAGCCGAGCGGTCTCAGGCGCTGCAGTCACGGACTGTGCGGCTGGTCCTGGCGGAGGTTCGAGTCCTCATTCGGGCATAGGTGTGCGTGTGTGATTGTCCTTAGGATAATTTAGATTACGTAGTGTGTAAGCTTAGAGACTGATGACCTTAGCAGTTAAGTCCCATAAGATTTCACACACATTTGATTTTTTTTTTTTTGGTCATACTGCAGCACAGAATGTCGTATCCAAATTTCAAACATTTCTTGTCTGTTGTATGATCAAATATTCGATAGCATTCGATAGCAGGAAACATAAATGCGCCTCGGTATCTCACCGAGAGACTGCCTTTTAATTATTCTCCGATTTTTGCACGAAATAAATACTACTTTTATCACATAACGTAATGCATTTATGTTCAAGACAACATTTAAAAATCAGCTGAACTTTGAAGACTTCTGTACTGCCGTTCTACCTTCCCTTGTAGCGAAACAAACCCACTTCGCACCTTCTTGACTGGTGGTGACGATTATGTGTGTTTAGGGGTTCCAGCGCAACATTTGTTTCGATATATCTGTCTTTTTGCCATTCTCCTTTTCGACGCTTATGTTCTCGAACCCTTTTCTGAACACGCACAACATAAATAAGTTTGAGAAAAACGTCCACGAAACGACAAATTCAGCAATTACTTAAAGCAAAATGCAAGAATCTAGGCAGAATTTTCATCTTGCAGCCGAATGTGTCCTGATTTGAAATTTGCTAACAAATTAAATCAGTGTGCTGCGCCGAGATTCGAACCTGGGAACCCGGTCAATACACAGCCCTAATTTGTCAGGTACTTTCAAACAAGAAACTGTTTCCACTAACTTGTGGACTTCTTGAAGTTAACAGAACTAGCGGACGTAGACGGGAAGGGGTGGTGGGGGTGGGAGATTGAGATATATTGATTTCTAACATTTCACCCAATTTGTGATTGTGTGGATAATGTATCATACCACAGCAGAAAGTTGGTAGAATGCCTAATAAATATGATTTCTGGATTACGATGTTAGAGTGGTTACAAAACAAGCAAATAAACTGCAACGACTCAGTGAGGAAGTCTGAATTGTTGTCTAAAATAAAAGAAAACAACCCAGCCGTGAAAGTGTAAGGCGCAGATAAATTAACTGAGAACAGAGGTCCGTTTACAGCCCTGCAACTGCGATCAAGACGCAATACAACTGACATGAGCCAAAATAAAAGACAATTTTAGGGAGAAGAATGTAACTGTTGACATATCGAAGAAAATATTGCAGAATCTTGTTAATGCTGCTTTCCTTTCAGTTACTCCACAGCCCTGGCAAGATTACTACAGGGAAGCGCAGCAGCTGGAGCAAGAGTACTGGACACGAGATGGAATAATGGAAATGGTCATCCATGAAGTTATCATCCATACCACGCCCTCAAGCTATGACGACGATGATCAAACATAAATGACAGTGATCTTTTGTGAATATCATTTTGACAGATCTTTCACGCATAGTTAATTGCACTTTGTAAACAGTACTACTGTTGTGCTGCGTTTAGTAAATGCAATGAGAAAAAAGATTAAAAAAAAGTTATAGACTTTCAGTTCATAGTGCCGTAAGTTGAGCACTCATGTACTCTCATTTTTTATTATTTTCGATAAATAAATAACACACTGAAGAGCCAACGAAATTAGTACACCTGCCTAATATCATGTAGGGACCCAGCGAGCACGCACAAGTGCCGCAACACGACGTGGCTTGGACTCGACTAACGTCTGTAGTAGTGCTGGAGGTAATTGACACCAAGAATCCTTCAGGGACTGTCCATAAATCCGTAAGAGTACGAGGGCGTAGAGCTCTCTTTTGAACAGCACGTTGCAAGGCATCCCAGATATGCTTAATCATGTTCATGTCTGGGGAGTTTGGTGGGCAGCGGAAGTGTTTAAACTCAGAAGAGTGTCCTAGAACCATTCTGTAGCGCTACCGAACATGTGAGATGTCGCATTGTCTTGCTGGAATTGCCCAAGTCCGTCGAAATGCACAATGGACATGAATGGATGCAGGTGATCAGGCAGGATGCTTATGTACGTGTCAGCTCTCAGAGTCATATCTGGACATATCAGGGGTCCCATATCACTCCAACTGCACACGTCCCACACCATTACAGCGTCTCCACTGGCTTGAAAATTCCCCTGGTGACATGTTGGGTACATGGATTCATGAGATTGTCTCCATACCTGTACACGTCCATCCGCTCTTACAATTTGAAATGAGACTCGTTCGACCAGGCAACATGTTTCCAGTCAACAACAGTCCGATGTCGCTGTTGACGGGCCCAAGCGAGGCGTAAGGCTTTGTGTCGTGCAGTCATAGAGGGTACACGAGTGGACCTTCGGCTCCGAAAGCCTATATCGATGATGTTTCGTTAAATGGTTCGCACGCTGACACTTGTCGATGACTGAGCATCGAAATCTGCGGCAATTTGCGGAAGGGTTGCAGTTCAGTCACGTTGAACGATTCTCTTCAGTCGTCGTTGGTCCCGTTCTTGCAGGATCTTTTTCTGGCGGCAGCGATGACGGAGATTTGATGTTTTACCGGATTCCTGATATTCACGGTACACTCGTGAAATGGTCGTACAGGAAAATCCCCACTTCATCGCTACGTCGGAGATGCTGTGTCCCATCGCTCGAGCGCCGACTGCAATACTACGTTCAAACTCACTTAATTATTGATAACCTGCCATTGTAGTAGCAGTAACCGACCTAACAACTGCGCTAGACACGTGTTGTCTTATATAGGCATTGCCAACGGCAGCGCGGTATTCTATCTGTTTACATATCTCTGTATTTGAATACGCATGCCTATAGCAGTTTCTTTGCCGATTGAGTGATAATCCTTACTTCTACAGATCTCGCTCCGTCTGCCGCCATCAGCAGCCATAACTGGTATAACGTCGTACTTTCTAATTATTGTAGTTTGTATTTTAAACTATGTTTAGCTATCCCTCTATACTGAATTCGTATTATTACTGTATTGAAGCTGGAAAAAGCCTTAAGATGATCTGAGGATAGAGCCTAAGCCATTTGCTAATAAATAAAAATCTGGAAACGCAATCGAGATTGTTTTTACTTGATTTTCAGGGTTTTAAGGAATGTTTTCTCTCTCACTGGACAGTCATGAAATAACTTGATAAACTGAGTATGATTACAATAGAAAAATTTTGCTTCTAGGCACATGATAGACGAACAAAAAGTACGGTTGTCGTACTGCAATATTTACAAACAAGAGGGGAAGTATTACTTGACAAGACGAACCAGCAGCAGCGGGAAGTAACTTGGTCACGTGACTAGGTACAGACACGTTCCAACTGAAAGTAGAACGCAGTGCGATCGCGAAAAGTCATCACAGAAACTACCTTCGCGGGAAGCTTGGACAACTTGCTGACAATGGAACGAGAAAGATATGATGGTATGGACTGAATGCGTAAGAAAATGTTGACAAGCAATGTTAAGTAAATGAATGACGCGAAAATGACGGAAGGGGAGGGCACGATACTAAGTGGAGAAAGATAGAAGTATCTTCCCCACTGTGGCGCCGCCTCTATTTTTTGGCGCGACTGAATAAAAACAACGATGCTGCCACGACTAATGCAAGAGGCCATGGAAGAGGATCAGACCGGAGCCGACCGAACACATCTACGTCAGGGACTACCTGCTGACATGACAAACTGCCGCCATGACGCCGGGCGATTACAACATAGCCACGCAAGACTAGGGACCAGTGTAGTAATAACAATGACGCAGCAGAAGGTCAGGGCCACTGCGGTGCGGTGGACTGGTTTCTTCACGGCAGGGCAATAGGTGTTGTTGGGGATATGTGACGGGAATGTATTGGCAAAACAACCACGCATCAAATGCGTATAAATGCCCCTCATTTTCTAAATATATGCATGCAGGCTGGCAACCGCAGTATTCAAGGAGAAGTCCACACCGGACTGCGAGTTGATATGAATCTACAGGTTGCTACCACTAGACTTGTCTCCACTAACATTAGGCGTGCTGCTGACTCTGATTGCAATGTTATGGACTCAACGTCTTCCAGCCGGGTGGTAACGTCTCGGCCTACTTCCAGTCGCTGCCAGCCTCCTATCCTGGAGGGCTTCTGCTCGTCCAGAGTTGGGCACCCGTTCAGCCACCTTCGCCCGTGCAGACATACTGTTGTTGTCCATCTCAGCCTGCAAGGGCAGCGCTAATGCTGAGAGCTGCCTTCCTCTATGAGGTCCACGGTGGGAATCAACACCTTCCAGCGCGACCTACCCTGCCCTGGTTTTGCATTGCTGATACCTGTTCTTATCTATGTTTGAAATAGTGTACAATTTATTTTTCATAACTGGTTCGCTGGACATCTGTCTGTTGTGTAAAGTATTTGTGCGGGTTATAATTTATTTTGTTCAGGTTTTGAACTCTCTTGATGAAGAAGAATCTCATGTCTATACCTCATGAGGTGTTCAACAGCAGTAGATAGTGTGATACGATAGGCAGTAGTGCGGTTAGGGAATCAAGCCAGTGATTGAGATTTGAGTTTGAGAACAATCTCCCCTCCACTCTGACTCTGACGGTCCCTGTGGAGATGTACTAGGAGTTGATGGTTCAAAAGGCTCTAAGCACTATGGGACTTAATATCTGAGGTTATCAGTCCGCTAGACTTAGAACTACTTAAACCTAACTAACCTAAGGACATCACACACATCCATGCCCGAGGCAGGATTCGAACCTTCGACCGTAGCAGCAGCGCGGTTCCGGACTGAAGCGCCTAGAACCGATCGGCCAATTCGGCCGGCTACTAGAAGTTGATTTTTGACACATTGTTAGATGGCTATGGATTTCTGAACTTTGTGGTTACACTACATTTCATTTAATTATTTATCTTCTAATTCTTGAGTTTCTCCTGGCGTATTTGATAATCAAAATATCCACGGGTGTGCTGCCGGTCTATAGTGTCCAACGGGCACAATATTTCGGCGATCATACATGTCGCCATCATCAGGTGAACTGACGGACTGAGCTCCTGTGAACGTGCCGGCACGGAGATCCGTACGCTATGGCTGCTCAGAGGGAACTGGGTTCGGTCGCAGACGCAGACGCACATGACAGAGGGCTGAACCCTCAGCTGGGGACGAAGTTCTAGCGCTTTGTGCGCTTCACCTTCTTAAATGATGTGGTGAGAATGTGGGGTGACATGGCGGGTGTTGTTGTTACTTGACTCTTGTGCTGGTGTTTTTTTTCATATAGATAAAAGAAAGATTAAAGGATATTGAGAGGGACAGTGAGAGAAGGGAAAACGAACGGCCTAAGTGACTGGCCAGTGGTTATAGTAAGAGTCTCCGCTACGCCTGGTGTTTGCCTAGTGTGTGTTCATTTCTGAACTTGGCTCATTGATTTCATTTTTTTCCTGACAAATATGTCATCGGGAAGCTTCTTCTCTCTCCTACCCGACCAAGCCTCTTCCCACACCCACGATTCTATGACGTCGACCAGGTTGTCCCATTGGGAGAGCGTGAATATTGGGTAAGAGTTAATGATGGCTAACTCTTTGTCCGTGGCTGCTTCCGCTAGTATAGTACGCCATCTATATGTCCGTAGGTCGAGCTGTTGATGGGGGAGGGGAGGCTTAGGCTGGCAGGGTGGGGTGTAGGGGTATGGGAGGTGTGAGTGGGGGTACGACCCGCTCTTCAGTGACGAGGCAGTGTACTTGAGGATTTCCTGCACATCGTCCACTCTTGGGAATGGTAGCCGCACCTTCCTCTTCTTCTTTGGTTGCTCGACTTGCGAGCAGTCAGGAGGCGCGGTAGCACCCTTGCTTGTGGCTGCCACCTTGGAGGGGGGCAGCCCAGACGGCACTTCCTCTGTTTCCATGGGCGCCACCTCCTGCATTGCTACAGGAGGGGGAGCGGTGGTTTGCGTGGCCGCGTCGACAAGACAACGCGAAGACAACGCACACTGATCTGTATTTGCACGCAGACAGCTGCCACCACCCTTCACAGAGGAATGGGGTACTTAAAACTCTAGTACATAGGGCGCGCACTATCTCTGATGCAGAGAGTCTACCCCAGGAATTGGAACATCTGAGAACTGTGTTTCGAAAAAATGGGTACTCAGAGTGGCAGATTCAACGTGCTCTCCTCCCAACCACTGCAGCACAACCTGTTGAGATGGATGAAGTCACGAGGGAGGAGGTAGGCACTGCATTTATTCCATACACAGGCGCACTCTCGGGGAAAATCGCCCGCATTCTGAAGAAACACCGGGTCGGAACTGTGTTTTGTCCTCCAAATAAAACTCGTGCACTGGTGGGGAGCGCCAAAGATGACCTCGGTTTGAGGAAGGCCGGCGTGTACCAGATTCCGTGTCAATGTGGCAAGTCGTATATTGGTCAGACGATCCGTACCGTCGAGGATCGATGCCGTGAACACCAGCGGCACACTCGACTGATGTATCCGAGCAAGTTGGCGGTCGCTGAACATTGTTTGTCGGAAAATCACGCCATGGAGTATGACCGCACGAGGATTCTGGTACAGACGTCGAGATACTGGGACTGCGTTGTTAGGGAGGCCATCGAAATTCGCACCAATGACGACCTCATAAACCGTGACTGTGGCTATAATCTTAGCAAGGCTTGGGAACCAGCGATTGGGTTAATCAAGAGTAAATCGAGCAAACGTATAGTTGTGACGACCACGGCGGACAGAGCCATCACACCGACGTCATCTCAGACGCCGTCGCAATCCGTTCCACCGCGGGACCGTGGCGCGGGGCGCGGACGGCGGAGGGAGCGCGCCGCGGGCGGAGGCTATTTAAATCGGTCGCCGCCGCGACCGAACCCAGTTCCCTCTGAGCAGCCATAGCGTACGGATCTCTGTGCCGGCACGTTCACAGGAGCTCAGTCCGTCAGTTCACCTGATGATGGCGACATGTATGATCGCCGAAATATTGTGCCCGTTGGACACTATAGACCGGCAGCACACCCGTGGATATTTTGATTATTTATCTTCTAGTTCGAAATTACTGAGCTTACCTGCACAGTGCTTCTGATGAACATTTTTCAGAAGATTATTAGTTACTTCAGTTATATGATGATGCGTTAAACACATTTAAGATATTTCTATGTGACTTAATTTTCTGGTGCAATGTGAATTTCGTTCATTCTTGATGAAGATGAGAGAGAATTTCGTGATGCTTTATCATTGTTTTCATAATTATGTGTTCTACGAATGTTTAGTAGGGGAATTTGAGGTCACTTTTTCAAGTCGTCTTGGACTTGCAGAATTTTACTGTGTCTGGTAACTTGAGAGATCACTTTTGAAACTGTTTATTCATTCTTCTTAATACTATCTGACAGGAAATATTGAGAAAATTACAATCCACCATACAGGTACTAGGAGGGCTAGACTAGCAAAGAGTAGAGGAAGGAAGGAAGTCAGAAATGTGGAACTTTCTGATTAAGATGTCTTGTCAGTGCCTGGCAACCAAGGGAGTGACAGTGCAAAAAATGGTTCAAATGGCTCTGAGCACTATGGGACTTCTGAGGTCATCAGTCCCCTAGAACGTAGAACTACTTAAACCTAACTAACCTAAGGACATCACAAACATCCATGCCCGAGGCAGGATTCGAACCTGCGACCGTAGCGGTAGCGCGGTTCCAGACTGTAGCGCCTAGAACCGCTCGGCCACCCCGGCCGGCAGTGACAGTGCAGTAAATAGTGATTCAGTCAGTATGACTACTAGTCAAGGAAAGTGTAACCCAACCAGTGTCGCAAATTTAGGAATCCAGGAAACCAGTAATGTAGTTGTGAATGAGAATACAGTTGTTCATAGTGTGGTTCACACAGTGGAGTTTACTGGTGGTGGTAACAAATGTTCAAATGTGTGTGAAATCTTACAGGACTTAGCTGCTAAGGTCATCAGTCCCTAAGCTTACACACTACTTTACCTAAATTATCCTAAGGACAACCACACACACCCATGCCCGAGGGAGAACTCGAACCTCCGCCGGGACCAGCCGCACAGTCCATGACTGCAGCGCCTTAGACCGCTCGTCTAATCCCGCGCGGCGGTAGTGGTAACGCTTTAGCGCATGTTTCATCAGTTTCTATGGCAAGGAGTAGTCAGTTAGCTTCACAGTGTGAGACTTCACATTCCACTACTAATTCTGAAGTGAGACAGCAGATATGTGGCACATCATTGAAGAATGCCCCAGGAGAAACTGACCTCATTTCATTTTTAAAGGGACTCATAGAAAATAAACAAACACAATTTGAAAACACATGAACTAATAGCAGATTACAATTCGAAACGTTAAGGGGAGACAGTGGCAAATTAAGTGAAAGAATAGAAAAGAGAGTAAAAACTGTGCTCAAGAACAGAAAGAGGGTACAAATAGGTTAAGGGAACGACTGAACATATTTCAAGAGAACAGCAAGTCAGTGTTACTGCAATACAGGTTCAGATACACTGAGGTGACCACAGTCATGGCATACCTCCTAATTTCGCGCTGGACCACCTCTTGCCTGGCATAGTGCGACATCTCAACGTGGCATGGACTCAACAAGTCGTTGGAACTCCCCTGAAGAATTACTGGGCCGTGCTGCCTCTATAGCCGTCCATAACTGCGAAAGTGTTGCCGGTGCAGGATGTTGAGCCCGAATTGACCTCTCGATTATGTTCCATGAATGATCGATTGGATTAACATCGGACGATCTGGGTGGCCAAATCAATCATATGAATTGTTCAGAATGTTCTTCAAACCAATCGCGAACAGTTGTGGTCCGGTGAGATGACATCGTTTTTTGGGAACATTTACAAGTAGCCGGAATATAACCATTTCCAGTCAATGATCAGTTCAGTTGGACCAGAGGACCCACTCCATTAGGGAGTTACCATCAGCTTTCAAAGTTCCTTGTTTACAACTTGGGTCTAGGGCTTCGTGGGGTCGCCGCCAAACTCGAGGACTGTCATCAGCTCTTACCAACTGAAATCGGGACTCATCTGACCAGGCCGCGGTTTTCTAGTCGTCTATGGTACAACCGATATGATGACGAGACCAGAAGAGACACTCTGAGCGATGTCTCGCTGTTAGCAAAGACACTGCTGCCGACCGTCTGCTGCCATAGTCCATTAACGGCAGATTTCGCAGCACTGTCCTGAGGGATACGTTCGTCTCACATTGTTTTCTGCGGTTATTTCACGCAGTGTTACTTCTTTGTTAGCACTGATAACTCTACGCAAACGCCGCTGCTCTCATTCTTTAAGTGAAGCGGCGGCCACTGCTTTGACCGTGGTGAGAGGTAATGTCTGAAATTTGATATTCTCGGCACACTCTTGAGAGTATGGATCCCGGACTATTACCTTCCCTAACGACTTCTGCAAAGGAATTTCCCATGCATCTAGCGCCAAGTATCATTCCACGTTCGAAGTTAATTCCCGTCGTGCGGCTATAATCGCGTCGGAAACCCTTTCACATAAATCATCTGAGTATAAATGGAAGCTCCGCCAATGCACTGCCCTTGTACACCCCGTGTACGCGATACTACTGCTGTCTGAACACGATGGAGCAAATAAAAGTGGCCCAGAGAACAGAGTTCCAGGATACAAAGAAACAAAGCACAGAAAAGGAAATACAGCGTTAACCTGACTACAGCAGATGTTGAAAGTGACCACCATTCATCTCTTGCCACCTTTGGGCCCTGCTCAGCAAGTTGCTGAAGGCGAATCGAAGCTGTACTGCTGGAATTGCTGCAGTATCATCCGAAATTTTCTGCTGCAGTTCTTGAATACTATGAGGCTTGTTGCGATGCATCTTAGACTTGAGGAGTCCCCACGCAAAGTAATCGTACACTGACAACTAAGGTAACAAGGGTGGCCAGCTAGAGCCGCGACCAGATTGACCTCTGCTAACAACTCCGCGAGGCGTGAACATTGTGTAAATGCGCCCCAAGGTTCGACCGGCTGTATGGGCAGTCGCTCCATCCTGTTGGAAGCAACTGTAGGACTTTTCCTCCTCCGTTAATGCTGCTACAAAAGGGTTCTAAATGTTGGTTATATAACGCGCCGAAGTCAGCGTCTGATGAAAGTAGATGGGACCAACAATGCGGCGTGTAGACACTGCACACCAAACACCAACCTTCTGATCATGCTATGGTATTTTGTGGAAGTTACTTGGATTCTGCGCTGCTCAGAACCTGTGATTCTGAGAGTTGACATAAGCACTCACGTGAGACCAAGCTTCATCAGACATAAAGAACAGATCCATATCCAAGTCATTAATTATTATCTCAGTGAACAGCTACTCGCAAAACTGGAGGCGCTGAGGGACATCTGCTGGTTTTAATGCATGAACTACGATCGGTAGGGATACACGTGCAGGTCCAGGTGGAGTATTGACCACATGAGCGACGTGATGTGCCTTTCTCTTGCAACAAGCGTCGGGTTGATTTGGTAGGTCTCTGAAGCATTTTCTGATGTGCGGACACGTTTGGGAATGTTTTTTGATATGATCAAAATGGATCCTGTCTGACGCCATTTTCGGAATAAGCGTTACATGTCAGTCTTTGCAGGCACTTTGACACCATTAGCAAACAACTGACCACAACGTTCCACGACTTTGTTGCCTCGTAACTTTCCACAACGAATACTCGTGGCTCCACTGTGATTACCATCGTCCCCTCTGCACTGCTCCACTCACACTGATAATCCGCGCACTACGCTCTGAACTGGTGCGGATCACATGGTGGGGGTACTCTTTGGTGTGCGCCTCACGGGATGTTGGTATATGCATACATTCTCGTTCAATCCCACCCACTCGTCTAGGCCACTTTCATTTGCCCCAACCTGTATATGCGCATACTGCAGTCCTATGACTTTTGTCACCTCAGTGTACACAACATAGCACAAACATGTCAGCCTATTAGCGAAGATATAAAAGAAACTTAATCGACTGGGTACACAGATAATGAAAGGGTGAAATGTTGAGTTTGACAGCGGAATTTTATATGTTGAAGGGAAGCTTTCTACTACTGAAGAAGATAATAGCCAATTACAGTTAGCAGTTAATGAACAACTTAAACAGTTACAAAAGATTTTAAAAATTTGAGAGAAGAAAGTGACAAAAGTAAGACAGATTTATCAGATAGAATTGAAGCAATACCTAGTCGAAACGCTAGGATTCAAATTAAAGAACAGATTACACAACATGCTACACTTTTAGGAGGTTCAGAAAAGAACTTTGAAGAATTAAAACTTAGTACTGGGAAAGAGATAACAGAGGGTTTAGAGGAAATTAAGCAAACTGTATAGAAGATGGATGAGTTGGGTACCTCAACTGCTCAATTAGTGGTTAATGCTGAGCGGAGTTCTAGAGTTCTACTGGTACAGTTCCTACTTACGGTGGCCGCAGTTATTCGGAGAAAGTTGCAATTGTTCATGAAGCTATGAAGCTGTAAGCCAAAGTCAGGAGCACAGTGAGGTGCAAGAAGTTATTCATGAGACTGAAGTCGATACCGTTCTCCATGGGCTTATTAGTAATGCTGAAGAGAGTTCCGATAGCACCTTGTCGAGCAGTGTTGCTGATTTAGTGGATGTCACAGCTTCTCAAGGGGAGATTTTACTTGGACCTGCTGACCACCATTTTACTTGTTGCACCAAAGTTAAAAGTTGGAACTGGATTGATATTAGTTAATGTGAATATTATGCCATGAAGGGCAAAGCTTCAACACAGGTAACATCTTTTATGAAATTTAATTTGTGTCTGTTACCAGATGACTGCGAAACAATGTCTGATTTTCTTTATTGTGATGATGTCAGGAGAAGTGGCACTCTTACGTCTGGGAATTGATGAACTTGCTTTGAGAGATTTTCAGCAGGCACTACATCATCTCTTAATTCATGTGGTACAGTGGAACTGGAGGAAAGTAAGATACAAAACTGAGGTTCTACACAGTGGAGACAGGTTTAACGTCCAGTGTAGTAGTTTTCACCAGCACTAAAATTATGATGTACTGCATTAAAACGCTATTGTCTATTTTTCTTATTTTGTGTCTCAACTAATTATTTTTCTTTTTTATGTCTAAAATCAGGCAGCATCCTTGTGTATTAGTCTCTTGTCGTAGTATTTTCTCGAATAATGAGCTGCGAAATCCTGTATTTCATATTCATCTTTCTATTTAGATGGCAGACATCTAGTGAACGCACATAATGATTTTCGGATAATGGTTAGATCTTTCAACCTATTGTGATGTAGTTTCCCGTGTATTTTATGGTACTGTTGCTTATAGCTTTGATGAGGTAATTTTCTTTGATATAGATACCATTATTTGTGTATATGTGTGTGGCACGATGTGAGGACTGAGTATCGCGCTACAGATAGTAGTTGATATGTACAGTTTACTACAGGATGTCTCTTGTGTGGTCTATTGCATTAATTTTCTGGTGCTATGATACCGGTATGTGAATATTATTGGATCTCAGTGTAATGATATGAAAAAATCATTTTGCTGTGTATTACGTGCAATTTAGAGAATGGGTTACTGTATTGGTAATGGATGTTTGTGAATTCTGAGTAATAATTCAAGATGATGATGATTTTGACTGTTTGTGGGCTTTGGACTGATACATGAATACTGAATATTTTGGTGTAAAAAGGTGTGTGTGCGTGTGTGTGTGTGTGTGTGTGTGTGTGTGTGTGTGTGTGTAAGAGAGAGAGAGAAAGAGAGAGAGAGAGAGAGAGAGAGAGAGAGAGACAGACAGAAAACAAATACCTTCGCAGTCATGTAACACAAGATACAGTTAGAACACATACTTTCTAATTGTCAGTGTTAATAAAATTCACCAACAGCTGTGTAACTTAAGATATTATTTTATTTTATTGTGTAGGCTACCAGTTTCAGCATTTCATTATGCCACTTTCAGGCCCATACGCCTCCATTCAAATAAACGAACATATCGTACAGAGCCATAAATCTCTGGCTATCGTGAATTCAATCGTTACCTATTGCTCCATTCGAGGATTTGATAGTTGCTATCACTATCCACAATGACAGCAGTAGTGTAGGTACATAGGCTACATGTAATTATCATCCTAATGTCTAGACAATGAAATACGGTACTGACTAATAATCTTTTAGCTACCCATGACGAAGTTCGTCACACGATGTACCGTGCATAGGTAAACTTTGCTTTCTACCTGAGAAAATAGTGATATTTGCATAATTCATCAAAATGAATGACTTTATAGTCAATTTCTGTTCTTTATCTTTCAATGGAGTCCATTGTTTCTTTTGGTAAACAACATCAATCTCATTACATTTCATCTAATCTGTGCTTTGACTACGTGGACTGGTCTCTCAAAATAATCTTCCAGCACTCTTCGTAAGTACTTTCCATGTGGCAATCTCTGATTTTGCTGTAAACATTTTCCACTTCACTGTTCGTTTGGTGCATTGCCCATACAAATTGGACATGCTCTGCTCACGTTGGTGAATTGTCCGCAGTTGGTCGAAATGTTTGCTTATTTCGTATTGTTTGTACGTGTCACAGGTAGATAATGCCTTTTGACAGTGCGTGTATTGTCTGAAAGCGTCCGTCGTGTACACAACTGGTCAGCCTTCCGCCACCTGCTGACGTTCAGTCCTTTGCTCTGACAACTTTTCAGCTAAGTGTGAGCTGCCCTCACTCCTTTAGCTGGGGTTGAGTGTCGCGTCCTCTCGCCACATTCCCAATTTTCATCAGGCCTACAAGAGACAGCCTCATACAATAGTTTGCTCGTAATCCTGTGGATTTTCCACCGATCGTTAGAACCATCGGTACATTGATCCGGGGGAATTCATTTCTGTCACGATCGCAGTGTCTTTTTGGTCGCTGTCCTGTGAACTCAGCCCTGTGAAATTAGTGTCCAGAAAAGGTTGAGTAAACGTCCACTAATCCTCCTCTCTGAACCCCACAATTTGCGTGGCAGGCAGAAGAGCAGAGGACTCTTACTGATGATGAAAACTGGAGATCCTCGAACAAGAACTGTGATATCAAAATTTTCATATTAGAAAGTGATCATAATTTATTTTTTGTCTGACAATCGCAAAATTTTTTCGTATGGCCAGATGTTCAGAAAGTACAATGGAAAAGATAAAGTCCAGATTATAAACAATGAATTTAAACATCGTATCAATCCTATGAGACAAATTAAACATAAAAATAAAATATGGTCCATATCTGCGAATCGCCATGTAGTACATCGCATTCACTCAATAAACAGCAAGAACAGCCCCAACAGCAACATGCGACGAAGCTAGGAGGTTTGTTCTACCGTGTTGAGAAATGATCAAACAAAAGAGTAAATCTGAACTTTACGGTTGCATTTAAAGTTGAACTTCGGTTAGGAGAAACCGCCTCAACGAGGGCCACACATACACGCTTACGCGCTTAACATGAAATCACAAACCACAAATACAATTGAATAACCCGGACAGGATATATTTAATATCTCAAAATCAGAGCAATAAGTAAACTCGAGGACCGAGACCGGGGGCCACAGGAAAGTTGGGCTCTCAGTTACCTAGTGTGGCCACGTGGTTCGCGGAGACACAATTTCTACTTACCGTGGCCAAATTTTAGCAACATTAAACCACGTAGCCGCGATCAATTACCATTTTATAGAGGACACATTTGAATGGACAAAGGATAATGGCAGAGGGCCAACAAACCCTAATATTAACCCACGTGGATGGTTTCCAACGGACATACAGTAATGAAACAAAGAAAATTCACAAAGAGGCAAAAATTATTAAGATTCGGTAAAGATTAGAATGTATACACACGCAGTAGCAAGCACACAAACATTCACACTGAACCGAGGGCGCACTTCCTATATCAGATCGCTTCAATATATGGAGCACCTTTGTGCTACGTTCTTCTTACATACCAAAGTCTGCATTAGGAATCAAGCTGAAAGTCTGCAAAAGCCTTGCATTCCTTGCTGCGACCTAGCAAAACAATCTTTAAGACTGTGCGGCTGATCCCGGCGGAGGTTCGAGTCCTCCCTCGGGCATGGGTGTGTGTGTTTGTCCTTCGTATAACTTAGGTTAATTAGTTTGTAAGCTTAGGGACTGGTGACCTTAGCAGTTAAGTCCCATAAGATTTCACACATAATGTACATCAAATGAGTGGTCATACTAACTAAAAGGCCAGGACTATGACCCCTATGTAGGTGACATAAATTGTCCACAGCTTCTCCTCTCACTCCTAGCGTTTCTATATGTAACTTCAAAGCATGAAAATAGTTTTCTTTATATTTTTGATGCTGCATATCACTGTCAGTAATGCCAGGCATGGATGATTTATGAGCATTATAAAATAATATATTAAGTAAGATAAACTGTAAAATGACAGGGTACTCATAATAAAAAACTTACATAATACCATTCAAAAAGTTTCTTAAGGTGACAGTGCATAACATGATCTCTGGTATTAGGACAGAGTATGGAGAATAAAAGAAGGAACAGCAGGATTTGTGCGCCAAGACATCTGGAACTAGTACCTTACGCATTTGTAAGAAGCGATATTGTAGAACATTATGGCGACTATTCGTGATGCTCGTCTTCCAGCAGCAGGGTGTTTATGTTGGTGATCAATTGTGAAGTGGCATTGATGTGGCCCTGACAGAACGGGACACCATCTCACTGCAAGCACCAGCCAGCACCAGCAGAAATAAATCACTGCACCTGGCTAATCTGAGCAGATCAAGGAAGACCATAGCAAATTAATTTTGCTTACTAAACAGTCTCTCTGATCTCCATTATTCCAAATCATTATTTCCATAAGTTCTAAGATGTCATCTATACTGAGTTTCGCCTTATTTGTTAGACATGTTAAGAGTTGTTGTTCAAATGGTTCAAATGGCTCTGAGCACTATGGGACTTAACATCTGTGGTCATCAATCCCCTAGAACTCAGAACTACTTAAACCTAACTAACCTAAGGACATCACACACATCCATGCCCGAGGCAGGATTCGAACCTGCGAGTTCCGGACTGAGCGCCTGAACCGCTAGACCACCGCGGCCGGCTGTTCAAATGGTCATCCGCTGGAGGAGATTGGGACTTTCACTGTGGAAGTAGGCTATTACTCATAAGGCCCGTATATGCTGATGGACTAGTCTAACTGACCTATGCACCGAGTAGGTCATCTGTGATCCGCTAGCCTGTGTGTGCGCAATGGACTTGCAGTCGGCTCTGTGGTCTGAGTCCTTCGTTTCCATCAGTGGAACACACCTGCTTAGCAAACCGCTACTTATCAGTCCACAACCGCTAACTATCAGTCCACACTCCACCAGAGCCACGTAGGGTCTACCAATTGGTCGCCAGTGCGCACACACTGCCAGAAAGTTCACGGATGTGGTTGGCGAGCGGACTGGCTAACCAGTCAGGCTGTGAATGAGCACCTGTAGAAAGCCTTACCAGTGGACAAGGACTCTCAAGGTGCAGCTAGACTGGGTACCCAGACCACTGTCCGACAGCTCACACTATTCAGTACAGTGTCCAATTTTGTGTTGTTCGCTGGTCTTTTCGCTCTTGTTCCTTCTCTCAACAACGCTGTTTCTACGGTGTCATTTGAGGTAAACAGTATGGAAAACAGTCATGCGTGTGTGAAATGAAATCGAAAGACTGTTCCAAGAGGAGTATGAGGAACGATGCGTGCGAGGACCTTGTAGCTAAGGGCAAAGAGATAAACAGTGCTTGAGACAGGGCATTTGTGGTAGAAAAAACATTAATTCACCACAGCTGTCTTTCCAACATAAGTTCAGCAATATCCAAGACTCTGAATCAGCAGCTGGGAGCGTTGCTGAAAACATGCCTGAACCAACGCTCTGGTACTACGACCTGCTCCAGTTCACTCTAGATCAAGAAGTGTTGCAATGTGTCGTATTTTCCTTAACACAAGGAAGTAATCTGGAGGCAAACTAACTAAGGAACTTAATGATGAATCTGTTGTTGATGTTGTAAGTACATCAATGTTTTTATTTAGCTAACATACACAGTGTAAATTATGCACTAGACGTAAATAAATAGAAATAACCGAAGTGTCTTGAAATTCATCGGAGATTTGTTGTTTGTATTTCCTCACATTTTCTCTGCAGCCACCGTACTGATTTGTCATGTCACATCTAATTATAACATTTACTGAATACCTGATTGCGAGTTTTGTTCTGTCAGGCTTCCAATTTGTGAATAATCGTAATCAAGAGTAGTATGAATGTAATTAAGGCTTTTCTTCCTGCAAAAGTTATGGAGAAATGTATATCCATTCAGCTGTACTGAGGCCTAATGCATGTTGTGTCACCAGTCAACATCACATCACTGCTCCGAAGATGTTTAACATACAGAAGTCAATTTTCCAGAAGACAGACGGTCATGATTTGACCTTCCGCCAAGGGGCGACCCAAGTGCCGCTGGAGGCCGCATGCTGCATGGACATATTCTCTTGTGCAAGACACATAATCGAAAATAGGCCAAGTGGTATTTAGGGCAGCGTTCGGCCGAGGCCAGCCCGGTTCTCTGAGTAAGTTTTCCTAGGCCAGGCACCAATGCCACAAGGGTTCCATCAATCATTGATCTAATTCAAGAGGCAGCCCCAACGTTGCTGCCGTTCACATCTGACTTCGCACTCTGGACGCTGCCAGCTGTGGACTTAAACAGTGTTCGTAACCTCTCACCAAAGAAGATGGTAGCTCTGTGATTGTGGACTTGTACGTTTATTTATTCGTGTTTAACTTCCAAATGGCTACACGCTGGACTTACACAATTTTACTACCTAAGGGACTTTGACTTTGATAAAGTGTGTTCTTAATGACCTTAGACTCGGTGACAACCTAACCAGCCTTCAGCCACCAGAAGTATTAGTGTTCTATTTCAAGAAGTGACTTATTTTATGTTTTGTTTCAATGAACGTTGGAGTGCACATGTTATTAATCATTGATAAATAAATCGGTTCCGTCATTGCTATCAAGTTATTTTTTGTGCCGCTGTCAGCAGACATATCACACTCCATCAACAATTGTTAAGTATGTCACTATTGGCGTTAATAACGCTTTTAAAATGCTAAGTCTATGCGTAAATACTTTTTTGCCCCTCCTTATGTATTTTTGAGGGTGATGTGTCATTAATTTCAGTATCAAAGGCAAAACTTCACCACAAACGAAAACAAAGGGCACCATAGAAAGTATTCCCTTCTGTTAAAAAGGATTTGGTAAATTCCGAGTGGCACATAGTAATGAGGTGTAGAGGTGTAAGTTTCAGAACACCCCTTCTGAAACTCTGAATTTCATACTAGTTTGAACAAACAGAAACTTGCAGTTTGCATTTAAAACAGAAAGAAGGACAAGACTGAAAGTACCTTCATGATTATCGTAGTAATAAGCACTACCCGCTGGTGGTTTAATCAGTATGTGCTTACCGTGCACTGCCCCAGAGCCGTTTTCAGAATTCCAGAGTTCTTTAAACTGATGAACAACATTTCTCCATTCTTCTTGAGATGAAGGAGTCTGAAATGAAAAATGATACTATTAGCCCAATGCATGATTAAGTGGTACAGTCGCACAAAACAAAGAGAACACAACATATTTTTCAGCCAGACTTTTTGCTTTTTAGGTGAACGTTTTATGGGAGCTTCAATTTACAGGAAGGACACCTGCTAAAACACCTACTTCAGTAAGAATGAGTAGTGGTCGAGCTCACGAGATAGCGTTCTGGGCGAAAAGAGGTCTCATCCAGCGGATGTGGTGTCCGTCTCATCTAGCGGACATGGTGCCCCTGTATCTCCTGAATGAAAATTGTGCCCCTGATACTTGTACCAATGCCTTTACGAAAAGTGTGGGCCTCGAGCTTCGTAAAGCTACAAACAGTGAACAAAAGGACAGCGCAACGAAAATTATTTCCGACGTACTTCTTCGAGGAAACAGGAGGAAATTAAATTTTTCTTCAGGGTTTTTACGTCACAAACGAATACATATATGCATCTAATGTGATCTCCATCACTATTTCTGCTCCCACATGACGTAACGCAAGTGCAAAAACACTGTACAAAAGTTCGACGGAGGAGCATATCAACCTACACAACTGCAACACCATAACAAGATATGATGAAACACTTATCATCCATCTAAAAGTGACAATCAGCCACATTTCACTTTAAAAAAGCATTATTTTTCAACAACAATTTTCTCGTAAGTAACCCTAGACTTTTTAACAGATAAGTTTACATGTAACTATTGAACCCGGCAATGCTCCGCAATTGCTAAATATGTATGGGAATTGCATATACATCCAAAATTCCTTGCCCCTCCCCCTCTCTGCCCATCTTCTCATCCGCTCTCTCTCTCTTTACATCTCCTCCTCCACCCATATCTCTGTGCAGAATCTTCTCTTCCCCCCTCTCTACGTTCATTACAGTCTGAATGTTTAGTAGAGTATCGCACAAGAATTTGTAAGAAGTCCATCAAGATGTTTTTGAGATTTTTAGTAACAACATTTTACATACATATTATATAAGTAATATATTACACAAAAATATACAGCTTGTATCCGTCCCAGTGTTCATTAGAGTATCGTGTGAACACTGGAAGTAAATCGGTCAAGAACTTCTTGTGATTTGTGGTAACTATGATTCCCCCACATATAATACAAATATATTTTTAAATATTATACAGGATGTATCAAAAAGAATCATCCGATTTGGCATGTCTATATATCTGAAACTAATAAACATATACAATGAACTTTGTTTTTTGATGAACAGGGAACTCAAAAAGTTTTTTTCATACCTTTCCATACCTGTTCCATATGCCCCTCTTGAGATGCAAAGCATATGTCAGTGCTGTATTCAGATTGTTCTGTCACTGCAGCGAGCATGTCTTGAGTTACAGCTTCCACAGCTGCTGTTATGCGAAGTATCAGTTTATTCATTGTTATTGGTAACCGAGGCACATAAACCGAGTATTTTATGAATCACCGCAAGAAATAATCACATTCAGTCAGGTCCAGCGCGACCGATCATTTAAAAATTCCCATACTTCCAGATACCAATGTGGCAGTGCCACATTCTGTCACTAATTAACGTCGTTCCAATCAGTCTTCAAATGTGGGAAATGAAAGTTCTCAAGCATATCGAGATATGACCTTCCTGTAACAATGTTCTTGGCAAAGAAAAGTGGACCACACACCTTTTCTAGTGAAACTACACAAAACACATTACATTATGGAGAGTCCCTCTCATGTTGTACAGATTCATATGGCTGTTCCGTACTCCATAGTCTCACATTATGACAGTTCACCTTTACATTTAAATGGAATGTTGCCTCGTCACTAAACACTAAGCGTGGAAGAAAACTGTCATCCTCCATCTTGCCAAGAACAAAATTACAGAACTCCACACGTTGTTGTTTGTCAACTTCACGAAGAGCTTGCAGCAGCAGAATTTTGTATGGTTTCATCCGTAACGTCGACGCAGCCACTCCAGAAGGATATCGGGGGCATGTTGAGCTGTCGAGCTGCACGGCGAACGGATTTCTGCGGACTCCTTGTGAAACTATGGCGGATGTGTACAACCTCTGTGTCAAGACACTTGGGGACGGCTCGGCAATTTGCATTTACACAAACAGCCTGTTTCTCGGAATTGTTCAAATGGTTCAAATGGCTCTGAGCACTACGGGACTTAACTTGTGAGGTAATCAGTCCCCTAGAACTTAGAACTAGTTAAACCTAATTAACATAAGGACATCACACACATCCATGCCCGAGGCAGGATTCGAAACTGCGACCGTAGCGGTCGCGCGGTTCCAGACTGTAGCGCCTAGAACCGCTCGGCCACCCCGGCTGGCTCAGAATTGTTCGTGCCATCGTCTAATGCTTTGTATTATAGGAGGATCCACACCATACCTACAACGAAACACATGCTGAACAGTTATTTTGTGATCCACAATGCGGAAAACGTAGAACACAAAACGCTTTCTGTTCTCCCGACGCCATTTTTACTAGAACTGAAGTGGGCACACACAGCTGCTACCCATCGGGAACCATGTAAGACTGCAGAGTTTGTTCTTTCCAACAGTACGTTGTTTACGCCCATATCTGAAATAACATAACAGTTATGATACCTTTTAAATCGGATGATTCTTTTTGATACACTCTGTATATATGACAAAATATATAGCCAACGTCCGTCAGAACGTCCATTAGAGTGTCGTGCAAAAATATGTAGTACATTGATTAAGAAATTTTCAAAATTTCGGTAGAAAATTTTCCCCTTTATATATTACAAATGTACAGGGTTATTACAAATGATTGAAGCGATTTCACAGCTCTACAATAACTTTATTATTTGAGATATTTTCACAATGCTTTGCACACACATACAAAAACTCAAAAAAATGTTTTAGGCATTCACAAATGTTCGATATGTGCCCCTTTTAGTGATTCGGCAGACATCAAGCCGATAATCAAGATACTCCCACACTTGGCACAGCATGTCCCCATCAATGAGTTCGAAAGCATCGTTGATGCGAGCTCGCAGTTCTGGCACGTTTTTTGGCAGAGGAGGTTTAAACACTGAATCTTTCACATAACGCCACAGAAAGAAATCACATGGGGTTAAGTCGGGAGAGCGAGGGGGCCATGACATGAATTGCTGATCATGATCTCCACCACGACCGATCCATTGGTTTGCCAATCTCCTGTTTAAGAAATGCCGAACATCATGATGGAAGTGCGGTGGAGCACCATCCTGTTGAAAGATGAAGTCGGCGCTGTCGGTCTCCAGTTGTGGCATGAGCCAACTTACCAGCATGTCCAGATACATGTGTCCTGTAAGGTTTTTTTCGCAGAAGAAAAAGGGGCCGTAAACTTTAAACCGTGAGATTGCACAAAACACGTTAACTCTTGGTGAATTGCGAATTTGGTGCACGAATGCGTGAGGATTCTCTACCGCCCAGATTCGCACATTGTGTCTGTTCACTTCACCATTAAGAAAAAATGTTGCTTCATCACTGAAAACAAGTTTCACACTGAACGCATCCTCTTCCATGAGCTGTTGCAACCGCGCCGAAAATTCAATGTGTTTGACTTTGTCATCAGGTGTCAGGGCTTGTAGCAATTGTAAACGGTAAGGCTTCTGCTTTAGCCGTTTCCGTAAGATTTTCCAAACCGTCGGCTGTGGTACATTTGGCTCCCTGCTTGCTTTATTCGTCGACTTCCGCGGGCTACGCGTGAAACTTGCCCGCACGCGTTCAACCGTTTCTTCGCTCACTGCAGGCCGACCCGTTGATTTCCCCTTACAGAGGCATCCAGAAACTTTAAACTGCGCATACCATCGCCGAATGGAGTTAGCAGTTGGTGGATCTTTGTTGAACTTCGTCCTGAAGTGTTGTTGCACTGTTATGACTGACTGATGTGAGTGCATTTCAAGCACAACATACGCTTTCTCGGCTCCTGTCGCCATTTTGTCTCACTGCGCTCTCGAGCGCTCTGGCGGCAGAAACCTGAAGTGCGGCTTCAGCCAAACAAAGCTTTATGAGTTTTTCTACATATCTGTAGTGTGTCGTGACCATATGTCAATGAATGGAGCTACAGTGAATTTATGAAATCGCTTCAATCATTTGTAATAGCCCTATATTTATATATTACATGTATAATTGCCAAACCATCCCTTTTTTTTTTGCTATGGAGACAAGTAACAGCAGAACTGTCAAACTGAACGCAGTTTTTTTATTTTCTTTTTGATGCGAAAAATACCATTACCATCCACAGTTACGAACACAACAAAGAAATCAACCAAATCTTTGGGGCCGTTCTCAACTGATGATCTTTCACAATTCATTTTAATTTCCGACTTCCCCAGTAGATTTCCCAAAAAATTTCTCTCTTACAAACGTTATCCTTTCAATTACGAAGGCAAAAAAGATAAATATCAACCAAATCTGTCAAGCAGTTCTTAACTAATGATATTTCGTTCATGCAGCAACTGATGTTATTTTTCGACTTTTCAGCTGGATTTTCCAAAAATTTTCTTTCATAAAAACCTAGCCCTGATAATATCGAACGCAACGAAAACAAGAAAAAAATCGGTGAAAGCGTTCTCAGGTGATGATCTTTCATACAAGCGGTAATAGAGTTTTATTTGTTAGGTTACACTGCCTGACCAAAAAGTGAAACACCCATAAGACATCGTCGGATGTCAGTGTAACTTTGTACACGTACTCACTATCAGGGGCTATATGTAAATGATGATAAGTGCTATTCTTTATGACAGGTAAAGCGGCCACCAGAGTGCATTAATGTTGTTCGTGTTTAGGGTTGTTATCAGGAGTGTTAGGGTATATAAGTGGCAATAAAAGTATCAGATGTTGGATGATCATTGTAAAGGACACGAAGATGCCATGTACTCGTGTGAAACGCGTTATCGGCAGCTGACAGAGTTTGAAAGAGGCCTCACTGTGGGTATCCATTTGGCCAGCTGGTCGAATCTTGCAATATCTAGATTTGTTAGGCATTCTGTAGTGACAGTGGCCAGATACTGGACTGCTTGGGGACGTGAGAGCAGACGTACTGATCGTCAAGGTTCTTGAAGACCACATCTGACCACCAGAAGGGAGGATCGTCGTACTGTGCACCAGACACGTCATAACCACTTCACATCTGTACTTGCCATCCGAGAAAAGGTAACAGACTCTCAGTGACATTCGGAGTCTAGGAGCTGTAGGACTAAGAAGGCCATGCGTACGCTGCTGCCAACACCACAACGCAAACGGTTGCATTAGGAGTGGTGCTGTGATCAGGAACTATGAACTGCTGTTGAATGGCGTCGCATAGTATTCAGCGATGAATCACGGTTCTACACTTTCCTGGGTGAGTATGGCGGCGGCGTGAGCAGAGGTCACACACTTCCACTGTTTTGGAGGCACAGCAGTGTTACTCCTGGTGTCATGGCGAGTGGATCCACCGGGTACGACTTAAAGTCATGGCTGGTAGTGATCGACGGAATATGACGGCACATCGGCACATCACGAACAACCTGTACCCTCACGTGTTACCTCTCATGCCATTTTTCAACAGAACAATTCTCGTCCACACATGACTGTCGGCAGATGATAGTTGAAGTGATCGCTGTAGCAAGCAGAGATCTACAGTTACAAGTATTCGAATGCTGGCCCCTGTTTTGACTGGAACCGAAGTTGAAATCTTCCCACACGTCGGTCAGGGACCTGAAGATGGCATAGTAAATCGCCGAAACTGGTAGTCAAATAAAGTAACAATATGGAAATTAGATGGCTGAAGGGTGTTTGATTGGACATCTTACACATGGAATTAGTATCTATGAACTGTCTACATGATGCTGAGGCATTCCTATGGCCAGCAAGATAATCAGCTCTGTGCCAGATGAAACATGTGTTGGGTCAGATCACATGTCAGATCTATCCCAGTGCCAGTACCCACGACATCAAGGACCAGTTACAGCAGTTGCAGGCCAGCTTGCCTCAGGAAAGGATACAACGGCTTCATGCCACTCTCCCCAGACAAATCAGTGCTTGCAACCAGGCCAGAGGGGGTGCAACAGAATACTGATAAGTGGGCTCATGGAGTCAAGCTCTTTGTACGTTTGACTCGCATTGAAACAACGAACATCACATACCCTCTTACCTCGAGAAGTTTTATTGTGCTTCCTCCTCCCCTTCTGGACGCTTCACTTTCTTGCTAGGCTGTGTAAATATAGCGCGGTCCACTTACTCGCAAGAATGCTAGCTTCAGTGTCTTGAAGATGGCCCAGCAGATTTCAGAGATGACTTTTCCCAACTGTTGCTGTTGTGATTCTCAGTCCGAAACTGGTTTGATTCAGCTCTTCATTCTACTCTATCCTGTGCAAGCCTCTACATCGCCGAAAAACTATTGCAAGCTATAGCCTTTTGAATCTGCTCACTGTATTCATCTCTTGGTCTCCGTCTACGATTTCTACCACCACATCCCTACGACACTAAACTGATGATCCCTATCCCTTTTTCTAGTCAGGTTACGCCACGAATTTCTCTTCTCCTCATTTCTGTTTAGTACTTCCTCATCAGTTACGTGATCTACAAATCCAGTCTTCAGCATTCTTCTGTAGCGCCACATTCCAAAACCTTCTATTCTTATCTTGTCTAAACTGTTTATCCTTCATGTTTCACTTCCTTACATTGCTACACTCCAGACGAATACCATCAGAAATACCTCCTAACGCTTAAGTCTACATTCGATGTGAAAAAATTTCGCTTCTTCAGAAAAGCTTTTCTTGACACTGTAAATTTGCATTTTATATCCTCTCTACTTCAGCTATCATCAGTTATTTTGCTGCCCAAATAGCAAAACCCATCTACTATTTTAAGTGTCTCATCTTCTAATCTAATTCTCTCAGCATCACCTGATTTAATTCGAAAACATTCCATTATCCTTGTTTTGCATTTGCTGATGTTCATCTTATATGCTCCTTTCAAGGCACTGCCCAGTCCGTTCAGCTGCTCTTCCATGTCCTTGCTGTCTCTGACAGAATTACAACGTCATCGACAAACTTCAGAGTTT
Source organism: Schistocerca piceifrons (assembly GCF_021461385.2). Lineage (NCBI taxonomy): Eukaryota > Metazoa > Arthropoda > Insecta > Orthoptera > Acrididae > Schistocerca > Schistocerca piceifrons. Next base: position 848,841,525 of record NC_060138.1, read on the forward strand.
TTCTTTCATCTCCCTGGACTTTAATTCCTACTCCAAGTTTTTCTTTTGTTTCCTTTACTGCTCGCTCAATGTACAACCCTGTCTCACTCCCTTCTCAATCACTTCTTCCCTTTCATGCCCACGACTCTTAAAACGGCCATCTGGTCCCTGTACAAGTTGTAAATAGCCTTTCGATCCCTGTATTTTAATCCTGCTACCTTAAGGATTTTAAAGAGATTGTTCCAGTCGACATTGTCAAAAGCTTTCTCTAAGTTTACAAATGCTAAAAACGTAGATTTACCTTTAATTAACCTATCTTCTACGATAAGTCGTTGGGTCAATATTACCTCGCTTGTTTCTACATTTCTCCAGAATCAGAACTGATCTTCCCCGAGGTCGAATTCTACCAGTTTTGCCATTCTTCTGTAAAGAATTCGTGTTACTATTTTTCAACCGGACTTACTAAACTCATAGTCCGGTAATTTTCAGACCTGTCAGCAACTGCTTTCTTTAGAATTGGAATTCTTACATTCTTCTTGATATCTGAGGGTATTTCGCCTGTTTTGTATACCTTGCCCACCAGATGGAAGAGTTTTGTCATGGTTGGCTGTCCCAAGGCTGTCAGTAGTTTCACGTAATGTTGTGTACTACTGGAGCCTTGTTTCGACTAAGATCTTTCAACGTGCTACCAAATTCTTCTCAATTCTTCTCACAGTATCATATCTCCCATCTTCTCTTCATGTACATCCTCTTCCATTTGTATAATGCTGAATTCAAGTTCATCTCCATGTATAGACCCTTTACGTACTCCTTCCACTTTTCAGCTCTCTCTTCTTTGCTTAAGATTGGTTTTCCATCTAAGCTCTTGATATTGATACAGCTGCTTCTCTTTTTGCCAAAGGCCTCTTTAATTTTCCTGTAGACGGCATCTATCTTTCCCCAAGTGATATATGCTTTATATCCTTACATTTGTCCTCCAGCCATTCTTGCTTAGCCAGTAGCGCTTCCTGGCAATCTCATTTTCCCAGATGTTTGTATTCCTTTTCCCCTACTTTATTTGCCGATTTTTTTATATTTCCTCCTTTCATCAGTTGAATTCGATATCTCCTGTGTTACCCAAGAATTTCTACCAGGTCTTGTCTTTCTGTCTATTGCATCCTCTGCTGCCTTCACTACTTCGTCTCTTAAAGCTACCCATACGTTTTCGACTGAATTCCTATTCCCTGTTCTATTCAACTGTTGCCTAATGCTCCCTCTGAAACTCACACAAAATGTAGCTCTTTCAACTTATGCAGGTCCCATCTGCTTAGATTCCTATCTTTTTCCAATTTCTTCGGTTTTAGTCTACTGTTCATAAACAATAAATTGTGGTCAGTGTCCACACCTACACCTGGAAATGTCTTAAAATTTAAAATCTGGTTCCCAATCTCTGTCTTGCCATTATATAACCAATCTGAAACCTTCCAGTGTCTTCAGGTCTCTTCCCGTATACAAACTTCTTTCACGATTCTCAAACCACGTGTTAGTAATAATTACATTATGTTCTTTGCGGATTGTCATTACCAGTGGTTGTAAGTGCGAACGAAGAAAAGGTCATGAAAATATGATAACGTTGAGTTAGGTGACAGTAGTGGGACAAGGGCGGCGTGATCCCACTCTGGATTGTTGCCAGATTTGTTCAAGATAGCAGATCCAAGATGGCAGTGATAGATGTGGCAATATCACAATGATGTCATGCTGGTATGTTCAAATTTTGGTGCAAGAATAGGCCAATCAGGCTACGTCCACAAACCTAACCCCCCCCATCTTCATCCCCTTCCTCTCCCTCCCCAAGAAAATGGGAAACTTAAATATTCCAACCACCACCTCTTCCTCAGAACTGGCGGGAAAAGGACTCAGTCTATGCCAGGCTGTTGGATAGGATGGACGTAAGTCTTTATTTTGCATGCAGTCTTTATTTAAACAATTTGAGTTGTCATACGCAGTAGCTCCATCCAGTGTGTTCACCATGAAGTTCAGAGTCCAACTGACCTAGTACACAGTACCGCCAATAGACGGAGCCATCATCCCTCCCATAACACAATCTATGATGGCGGTCTGAGGAAAACTTGGTGGGAAAAGGACTCAGTCTGTGTCCAGCTGCTGGAGAGGAAGGAGTATACTTTATTTATTTTCAGTGGGAAGCTGGAACAGTTTATTTAGCGATGAACTGCATGTAGTTTATTTATTGCGCTGATACAAAACACTCGCCCTGCCGTGATTGAGGTCACAATAAATAGCCTACAGACCTGCAAACTGCTCATAAATTACCGAAATAATACAGTGCATTGATGCACAGACACGCAAACCACTCGTAAATTGTTAAATAATATAAAACGCTCTGCAAACATGCTCATTAATGGTAAACTGTCGAAACAATGCATTGCACAGTCTACAGACATGTTCACAAAATAATGCATTGCACTGATGTACAGATCCGTTCGCATCACATTAAAATGTCAAAATAATGCATGTATAGAGCTCTGCAAACACGCTCACAATGCTTAAACAGCCGAAATAATGCCGTGCACAAACACCCATTGCATGTAAAAACACTTTCGAACTATGGTTAAGATGTTCGACTATAGCGTATCAGTGAACTGTTCCCTACAGAGGTCCAAGGCACACACACCAAGGCGGGGAGCACACATCAGTCCAGCCTGTCTCAAATGCGTGATGCCTCCAGCCACGCATGTGTTTACCTAACGATCGTGGCTGACACATCGCATTTGTACCTGCGGGTTCAGCAAGATGTTTGTCGAGCGATAACCGTCACAGGTGGAACTAAAAGGTTGTCAGTGTTATACTCAAACCTCATGTCTATGTAAATTACAGCCAAGTCTCTCTCTGGACGCGCTATAGAAATCTTTTGAATTGCACTCAGAAACTGTTTAAAAACGTATCCCAGAATAAAACAGGTTGCATTCTTTCTAGCAATCCTAGTGAGACAAACTGTCCACTACATGTCCACCCTTCCTGGAAATCGTAAAGTGTCACAGAAACAGGTAACGGTCGCTTTTATTGTTGTAGGAGCTTTCGTGATGTCTCAGCTTATCTGCATGGAAATTCTTGTCCTAACAGGACCTGTTTACGAAAATAACCCAGAATAACACAGAATGCATTATCCCTGATGGTTCTAATGACACACCCCATCCATCACATGTTACACTTCCTGAAAATCGTAATGTCCTGCTTTCAACATACGTTTCAGAAACAGTAAATGGGAGCTCATGTTCTAACTGCTAAAAGCCTTAATCATGTCTGTGCATGATTGCGAAAACAGCATTAATCATAAAAGTATTGTTGTTAGTCAGGAAGAGAGACCTGTCTATGCACAGACAGGAAAACCAGAGCAATTACGCAAATAGAATTTGAAGCTCTGTCCTACAGAAGAGATAAATGGCTGGAATTTTCGGTGTCCTAAAGCTACTGGTCTGGAGATGTTATAATGCCACAATGGCGGATGAGGAACAACATCACACCAGAGATGGATGGTATGCTTCGCCTTGTCTTTGAACACAGGATACAACGTTACTCTCGTAACTTTGTGTAGATAACTTGCCCCCATTCTGTTGGAACCAATCTGTAGAGGCTCCTATGTCCCAGCATAAATATGTCTTGTGAATGGATGCAGCATTCTGATTTGCTGTTACTGAATTTACGAGCGAAACTGCTGCTGCTGCCAGTGTGGGAGCACTGTCCGCCACTTTTCTGCAGACTAGATTTTCAGTGGCAAAGCTGTTTTTTACAGATGGTCTTATTGCACTGATACTTAAACCCGGCAAAAGTGGTCTACAGATCATCAAATATGGAAAGACATAAGTCAATCACATTGCTCAGCGGACTAAGGTCACTCTCCAAACTGTTGTACAAAGGCTGGGTGGGTCGGTTCCCCTCGGCACAAAGGAGTTACTGTTTCTGACATGAAAGCAAGCTAGCTTCCTTTCTACACCCATCTCAAGACTCTGGGGTTGCAAGAACACATTTTTTCACATGGTTTAGTAGAATATCATTCCATTTACGCCATACTTCTCGATATCAAGCACATAGTAAGGTCGTTTGCGTAGCAGTAAAGCCTGCTCAGTATCTACATCTACATCTATAATCCGCAAGCCACCTGACGGTGTGTGGCGGAGGGTACCTTGAGTACCTCTATCGGTTCTCCCCTCTATTCCAGTCTCGTATTGTTCGTGGAAAGAAGGATTGTCGGTATGCCTCTGTGTGGGCCCTAATCTCTCTGATTTTATCCTCATGGTCTCTTCGCGAGATATACGTAGGAGGGAGCAATATACTGCTTGCCTCCTAGGTGAAGGCATGTTCTCGAAACTTCAACAAAAGCCCGTACCGAGCTACTGAGCGTCTCTCCTGCAGAGTCTTCCACTGGAGTTCATCTAACATCTCCGTAACGCTTGCGCGATTACTAAATGATCCTGTGACGAAGCGCGCTGCTCTCCGTGGGATCTTCTCTATCTCCTCTATCAACCCCTCTAGTATGGATCCCACACTGGTGAGCAGTATTCAAGCAGTTTCCTTTGTTTTCGGATTGCATTTCCTTAGGATTCTTCCAATGAATCTCAGTCTGGCATCTGCTTTACCGACGATCAACTTTATATGATCATTCCATTTTAAATCACTCCTAATGCCTGCTCCCAGATAATTTATGGAATTAACTGTTTCCAGTTGCTGACCTGCTATATTGTAGCTAAATGATAAGGGATCTTTCTTTCTATGTATTCGCAGCACATTACATTTGTCTACATTGAGATTCAATTGCCATTCCCTGAACCCTGCGTCAATTCGCTGCAGATCCTCCTGCATTTCAGTACAATTTTCCATTGTTACAACCTCTCGATATACCACAGCATCATCCTCAAAAAGCCTCAGTGAACTTGCGATGTTATCGACAAAGGTCATTTATGTATATTGTGAATAGCAACGGTCCTACGATCTCCTCTATCAACTCCCTCTGGTATGGATCCAACACTGGTGAGCAGTATTCAAGCAGTGGGCGAACAAGCGTACTGTAACCTACTTCCTTTGTTTTCGGATTGCATTGCACACCTGAAATCATTCTTACTTCGGAAGACTTCTCTCCATTGAGAATGACATGCAGCGTTCTGTTATCTAGGAACTCTTCAATCCAATCACACAATTGGTCTGATAGCCCATATGCTCCTACTTTGTTCATTAAACGACTGTGGGGAACCGTATCGAACGCCTTACGGAAGTCAAGACACACGGCTTCTACCTGGGAACCCGCGTCTATGGCCCTCTGAGTCTCGTGGACGAATAGCGCGAGCTGGGTTTCACACGATCGTCTTTTTCGAAACCCATGCTGATTCCTACAGAGTAGATTTCTAGTCGCCAGAAAGGTCATTATACTCGAACATAATACGTGTTCCAAAATTCTACAACTGATCGACGTTAGAGATATAGGTCTATAGTTCAGCACATCTGTTCGACGTCCCTTCTTGAAAACGAGGATGACCTGTGCCCTTTTCCAATCCTTTGGAACGCTACGCTCTTCTAGAGACCTACGGTACACCGCTGCAAAAAGGGGGCAAGTTCTTTCGCGTACTCTGTGTAAAATCGAACTGGTATCCCATCAGGTCCAGCGGCCTTTCCTCTTTTGAGCGATTGTAATTGTTTCTCTATCCCTCTGTCGTCTATTTCGATACCTACCATTTTGTCATCTGTGCGGCAATCTAGAGAAGGAACTACAGTGCAGTCTTCCTCTGTGAAACAGCTTTGGAAAAAGACATTTAGTGTTTCGGCCTTTTGTCTGTCATCCTCTGTTTCAGTACCATTTTGGTCACAGAGTGTCTTGACATTTTGTTTTGATCAACATACCGCTTTGACATAAGACCAAAATTTCTTAGGATTTTCTGCCAGGTCAGTAAAAAGAACTTTACTTTCGAATTCATTGAACGCCTCTCGCATAGCCCTCCTCACACTACATTTCGCTTCGCGTAATTTTTGTTTGTCTGCAAGGCTCTGGCTATATTTATGTTTGCTGTGAAGTTCCCTTTGCTTCCGCAGCAGTTTTCTAACTCGGTTGTTGTACCACGGTGGCTCTTTTTCATCTCTTACGATCTTGCTGGTCACATTACTCATCTAATGCATATTGTACGATGGTTTTGAACTTTGTCCACTGGTCCTCGACTCTATCTGTACTTGGGACAAAACTTTTGTGTTGAGCCGTCAAGTACTCTGAAATCTGCATTTTGACACTTTTGCTAAACAGAAAAATCTTCCTGCCTTTTTTTATATTCCTATTTACGGCTGAAATCATCGATGCAGTAACCGCCTTATGATCGCTGATTCCCTAAGTGTTTCAAATAGTTCGGGTCTGTTTGTCACCAGAAGGTCTAATATGTTATCGCTACGAGTCGGTTCTCTGTTTAACTGCTCAAGGTAGTTTTCAGATAATGTACTTAAAAAAATTTCACTGGATTCTTTGTGCCTGCCAACCGTTATAAACGTTTGAGTCTCCCAGTCTATATCCGGCAAATTAAAATCTCCTCCCAGAACTATAACATGGTGGGGAGATCTACTGGAAATATTTTCCAAATTTTCCTTCAGGTGCTCTGCCACAACAGCTGCTGAGCCAGGGGGCAAATAGAGACATCCAATTACCATCTTTGAGCCTGCTTTAACCGTGACCTTCACCCAAATTATTTCACATTTCGGATCTCCGTCAATTTCTTTCGATACTATTGCACTTTTTATCGCTATAAACACGCCTCCCCCTTCACTGTCCAGCCTGTCTCTGCGGTATACATTCCAATCTGAGTTTAGAATTTCATTACTATTTACATCTGGTTTCAACCAACTTTCTGTCCCTATGTGGGCATCTTGACCGTTTATTAATGAGAGCAGTTCTGTACTTTTCTATAGACGCTCCTGTAGTTTACTATTACCACATTAATATTAAGATCGGAAATTATTTCTCTAGGAACCCGAAACTTTAGCGAGGTGCAGCAAGGTGGATCGTGCTGCAAACCACTGAGTAACTAGAAACTCATCTCGTCTGCGAAGTCTTTTACCTGAAAACTCGAAAAAATAGATGAAAACGATAATTCTACTCGCGAATACTGATGTCAGTGATAGAACAGATTCGAAATCATTCTTATAATTTACAACTCATCTAAGGTGTTTCTAATGTCTAGAGAACCAGCAAACGTGTCGTCTTTCACCTGCTAGATGCTCACAACACACACCACAATCGATATCTCTCAACCAAATAAAGGCAGAAAATGTGCAGAAGCAGTCAACTGGACAATTTAAATGGGAGGGAGAATTCTCCAGAGCAAACACACGTGCATTTTGAATCTTTTCAAATTTCCACGGAGAACACATGCGATCACGAAGGCTGCCCAACACATACTGAGTATTAGTTCACTATTCAGCCATCTAGAGGACGACACGATTAGGTTAGCTATATTCCTGTACACCAACCGGCCTTTTCATTTGGACAACTCCTGCCGTAAGCGAGAAACGTGAATCGTTTCTACCACAGGCCACCACTGCCGCGTTCCACGCACCCCCAGTCAGAATCGTCTTAGGAAACTGGTCACATATATATTCAATCACTATACTTACAATCAAATATTATGATCGCAATCTCAATCAGACGACATTCGACTATGAGTGAAGTATCGGAAATACCCCCTACTGACGGCTATGGCTCTGGAAATAGAAATATCTGTACTATTATTATCACCCGATATAATTTTACAAGTAAAAAAAAATCTTTCATTTCCTTTGCGGCTTTGCAGTATTCCATATCAAATTTATACCTTCCCTTACGACAGGACATAGTCGTACTCTTTGCACATGCCGGAACACACACACATACTTTATAAGCCTGATGCTCAAGGCGAATCTATCACACATCCCATACTACTACGTACAATACTTCGCCAATAACTGAATGCTGGCGATATGAAACAATACTGAGCGAAAATCAATGATGGGAGGACATGTCTCATAAGTTTTTCTTGCAAGTGGTACCACTGTGCCTCCTTAGAGAGAGAAACGTAATCATCTTACAAGCCGCCAGATGTTAAAAATACAATCATAACAAAAATGTTACAGTGACAAGTTGCACACACACACATACACACTGGATGATTGAAGTCACAACATAAGGAAACTGGAAGAGTTTTGCGGCGTTGTGGAGCATTCCCAGACTGCTGTCTAAGGGTGATTGATGGCCTCTACATTTAAACTCATCTGTCACACTGACAGGATAGCTAATGGCACTGTGTCCCATTTAATTGATTCTTCATACTGCTGCTACGCACTCCATCACTGTTTCGGTGTTAGCCATCCCCGGATGGTGTTGGCCCTCCACCAACACTCTTTCTCCATCTTAAACAAGCGGCGACAGTCAGCCACTATGTGGTAATTAACAGCGTACCAGTCGATGGATGGAATGGAAACGTCACTGTCGATGTACTGTAATAATAAACGTCACAGTTGATAAGGCGAACAATTTTAGCAATTTTATCGTAGTTTCAACACCGACCAATGATGCGACAGCATGTTTCCCAGAGTCTGTATCATCGCTAAATCACTCCTCCTCTACTCTGAGAGTATCTATTTTCCTGCTGGTGGAACCAGCTACGAACATAGAATATATCTTCAGAAGTAATGCATGGTCGCTCACCTTCGAGCTCTATCCCAGATGTGACGTGTGGTGGATTTGCCTCTGAACATCGCCCTGGATATAATGTGTGGAGGATCCACACTCAAACAATAACTCGGATATTATGCATGGTGGATTCGCCATCAAACCCTATCCCAGACGTGGCACATTGTGAATCCGCATCCCAACATCGCTGCAGATATACCCTGTGGCGGATCCACACTTGGGTCTACTGTGGGTTCTGGGAGCCATCTGCGACATATGCACAGACACAGACATACAGCAAACAGAGAAAATGCACATCAAATGTAGAATATGCATTCGTTGTTATTCTGGGCTATTTTCGTAAACAGGTCCTGTTAGGACAAGAATTTCCATGCAGCTGAGACATCACGAAAGCTCCTACAACAATAAAAGCGGCCGCTAACTATTTCTGCTACACTTTACGATTTCCAGGAAGGGTTGATATGTAATGGACAGGCTGTCCCACTAGGATCGCTAAGAAGAATGCATACTGCTTTATTCTGGGATTCGTTTTTAAACGGTTTCTGAGTGCATTGCATAAGATTTCTATAGCGAGACCAGAGAGAGATTAGGCTGTTATTTACATAGACATGAGGTGTCAGTATAACACTGACAACCTTTTAGTTGCACCTGCGAGTGTGATCGCTAGACAAACATCTTGCTGAACCCGCAGGAACAAAGGCGATGTGCCAGCCACGGTAATTAGATACACACATGCGTGGCTGGAGGCATCACGCATGTGGAGCAGGCTGGACTTACTTGCACGTGCTACCCCAGCGAGCTTGCCTTGGACCTCTGTAGGGAACAGTTCACTGATATGTTGTGGCCAAATTTATTAACGATTGTCCGAAAGCGTTTCTACATACAATGAGTATTTGTGCACTGCATTATTTGGGCTATTTAAGCATTGTGAGCGTGTTTGCAGAGCTTTATACATGCATTATTTTGACAATTTCGTGTGTAGTGAATGTATCTATACATAAGTGTACTACATTATTTTGTGAACATATCGGTTGGCCGTACAATGTATTATTTCGATACTTTACAATTAGTGGGCGTATTTCCAGATCATTTTACATGCATTATTTTAACAATTTGCAAGTTGTTTGTGTGTCTGTACATCAGCACACTGTATTATTTCGATAATTTACGAGCAATTTGTAGGTCTATAGGCTATTTATAGCGATTTCAATCATGCCAGGGCGAGTGTTTTGTATCAGCGCAATAAATAAACTACATGCAGTTCATCTCTAAATAAATTGTTCCAGCTTCCCACTGAAAATAAATAAAGTACACTCCTTCCTCTCCAGCAGCTGGACACAGACTGAGTCCTTTTTCCACCAAGTTTTCCCCAGAGCGCCATCATGGATTATGTTATAGCAGGGATAACTGATCCCTCTAGTGGTAGTATTGTGTACTAGGTCAGTTGGACTCTGGACATCATGTTGAACACACGGGATGGAGCTACTGCATATGACAACTCAAATTGTTTAAACATAGAAGGCATGCAAAATAAAGACTTACACCTATCCTACCCAGCAGCCCCGCACACACTGAGTCCTTTTCCCACCAGTTCTGAGGAAGAGGTGGTGGTTGGAATATTTAGATTAGTGGAGGTAGCCCAAGTGATTTTTTTTTCTATTTTCTTGCTGGGTGGAGGGGAGGGAGAGGAGGGGGAGGGAGCTGGGGGATCAAGTTTGTGGACATAGCCCGATTAACCTATTTTTCCACCAAAATTTGAACTTCCTGCCATGATGTCATTATGACATTGCCATCTTGAACAAATTTGGCAACAATCCAGAGTGGGGTGACGCCGCCCTTGTCCCACTACTGCCGCCTAAGTCAACGTTATCAGATTTTCTTGACTGCTTCTCTGTTCGCTCTTACAACCATTAGTAATGACAATGCCTAAGTAGATTTTCAATCTCTTGCGGTTTATGAAGAGTAGGGAGCTGAAACTGCAAAAACTGATGCATATTATTTTGATCTCATTGTCTTATTTAAGATAAGTGATCTTCATCCCAAATTGTCTAAAAGAATTCAGTGATGGATGAAGTTCAGTAATATCACCAGGCATCACGCTCAAAATATTACAGCAAATGCTTTTATTTAATAGAAAAATTCGAAAATGTTTCTTGTTAGCGATGCAACTGTGCTTCTGGTTACAGTTTGGGACAGCTATAGAAATAATCGTCAATGTGAGGTAGGTCCTTTATTTGACAGAAGAAATGCTTCTTTACTCACGCAATACCAAAGAGGAGAGAGGGGAGATTTTTGTGTTCACCTTTTGAAAATATTGTAATTTAGTCAGTTACTTTATATCTTAAAATTCTGAAAAAATTATTTTCTTTAATTATTTCTGCTACCAGATTCCATAAGTATTTGAAATTTATTGCTCAAACTTCACCCAAAAGAATTTAAGTATTAGTCACTTTACCCAGTGAATGACATTAATTTTTTTCAGATTGAGGATCTTATTTAGTCATCAATATCTCCTTAAAAAGTATGTTGTGAGTACAAGTCAACAACAATTAACGAAATTTGCATTTTTTTTGACTAGGCGTAAAATAGTACCCCCTTGGTAGTGCACATTATTGAAAGTGTGCTGATGTTGCTTTGAGTGTGCTAAAAGGACAAATCTAACATATCTGTAAATCTTTAAAAAGTATGTTATTAATATAAGTCAACAACAATTAATGAATTTTGTACTTTTTTCCTCAATTTTTGATTAGTATGGGCATTACGTACCTCGAGACAAGAAGTAGTGAATGCGGCAGAGGATGAAAATGGGAAAAAGGTACTGAAGACATCCTTAGATAACACAGATAACGCACGATATACTGAAAGTATTTGACAATAGGAGGAAATATGGAAATGCAACAAATGAAGTAGGTAATCGAGAGTAGAATTTTCCTCCTAGCCATTTTTACTTTGAGAGTTTGCACTTGGGAAAGATAGGTGCTTGCTAGGAAAATTACTTTTAAAAAAACTTTGGAACAAAGAGAAGCAATTATACAAATATCAAGAGCTGAGATAGCAAGCCTGAACCAAGCAAAGAAGGTAAGACTGGAATGAGGAAGGAATATGTGCTTACAACGGTAAGCAGATTCGAATATATGTAGGATGAAGTAGTTACACAGAGGTGAAGAGGCTTACGCGGGAGCACTATATCAACACAGTCTTCAGCCTGAAGACCACAACAAACAAATAGTGAGACAATCTCTTGTTAACGCAACCCAGCATCAACTAGCGACACCTTTGATTAGCTAATTCCGTTCCGCATTTATTGCCAGAATATTTGATTAATATAGCCTGTAGCACATATCACGTGTGATGTTTTTGTCAATCTATCTCAATTCATTACTGCTAACTGCCTTACATTAGCATAGTGTTAGAACATTCAGTGCCGTTTCCTGATGGTGATTGGCAGCAAAAGATAATGATGAATTACTGCGTTGGCCATTTTACTATACGGCATTTTCGGCAAGACAATAATTCCTTCATGAACCAACAGCCTCAGATTGGTTACGTAATATCCGTGACTTTCGATGCACTGGCAGTTCTCAAACTGTAACAAGTCATGATGGCAAATATAACGTAATGCAGTTCTACAAATGCTGCCATAAATATTTGGTGCAGCGGATGCTTTTCCGCTGACTTCAGATATCATGTGGCCATTCTCAGGCCTATTCAAGGATGCACTAAAGTCGTGTGAAACTATTTTTAATTGCCGTTTGCCTCAAGGAGGCAGGTTAATCGAAAAATAAATACAGCATTTTCGCCATCAAAGAGAAAATCGACGGTTGTACCATAACAGCTAAAGTGGTAACGGTGAATTTTGTTATTGTTACTAGTCCTATATAACAAACTGCAATTTTGGGCGTGACATATCGTCCTTCAGAGCTTGTGAATACTGAGAACGATGCACAGAATGTTGTATTTGGTCCTTTATGCCAAAGTGTTTAGGAAGATTGTGATCAGGGATGCACAGTCTTTCAGCAAAAGCAATTGACCTATCACAGACTATATAGCCTGCTTGTAAAGGCTACACTATGTGATCAAAAGTATCCGGACACCTGACTGAAAATGATTTACAAATTCGTGGCGCCCTCTGTCGGTAATGCTGGCCCACCTGTAGCCTTTATGACAGCTTCCACTCTAGCTGGCATACATTCAATCAGGTTCTGGGAGGTTTCTTGGGGAATGGCAGCCCATTCTTCAGGGAGTGCAGCACTGAAAAGACGTATCGATGTCAGTCGATGAGTCCTGGCACGAAGTCGCCGTTCCAAAGCATCCCAAAGGTGTTCTATAGCATTTAGGTCAGGACTCTGTGCCAGCCAGTCCATTACAGGGATGTTATTGTCGTGTAACCACTCCGACACAGGCCGTGCATTATGAACAGGTGCTCGATCATGGCGAAAGATGCAATCGCATGAAAAACACGGCCGCACCATGACACCACCGCCTCCGAATTTTACTATTCGCACTATACAAGCTGGTAGATGACGTTCACCAAGCGTTCGCCATACCCACACCCTGCCATCAGATCGCCACATTGTATACCGTGATTCGTCACTCTACACAACGTTTTTCCATTGTTCAATCGTCCAATGTTTATGCTCCTTACACGAAGCGAGGCGTAGTTTTGCATTTACCAGAGTGATGTGTGGCTTATGAGCAGCTGCTTGATCATGAAATCCAAATTTTCTCACCGCCCATCTAACTATCATACTACTTGCAGAGGATCCTGATGCAATTTGTAATTCCTGTGTGACGGTCTAGGTAGATGTCTGCCTACTACACATTACAAGCCTCTTCAACTGTCGGCGGCCGCTGTCAGTGAACAGATGAGGTCGGCCTGTACGCTTTCGTGCTGTACGTGTCCCTTCACGTTTCCACTTCACTATCACATCGGAAACAGTAGACCTAGGGATGTTTAGGAGAGTGGAAATCTCGCGTACACACGTGTGACACAAGTGACACCAATTGCCTGAACACGTTCGAAGTCTGTGAGTTCCGCGGAGTGCCCCATTCTGCTCTCTCACGATGTCTAATGACTACTGAGGTCGCTGATGTGAAGTACCTGGCAGTAGGTGGCAGCACTATGCACCTAATATGAAAAACTTATGTTTTTGGGGGTGCCCGGATACTTTTGATCGCATAGTGTATTTTAGCGACAGTGGAAAGAATACCAGCAAATTGGTTTCAGTTTAAGCTCTGTAGGTCTATAGACGTTCAAATGGTTCAAAATGGCTCTGAGCACTATGGGACTTAACTTCTAAGGTCATCAGTCCCCTAGAACTTAGAACTACTTAAACCTAACTAACCTAAGGACATCACACACATCCATGCCCGAGGCAGGATTCGAACCTGCGACCGTAGCAGTCGCGCGGTTCCCGGCTGAAGCGCCTTTGCCTTTCCTTAATGTTTCTTCTAAGATAAGTCGTAGGGTCAGTATTGCCTCACGTGTTCCAACATTTTTACGGAATCCAAACTGATCTTCCCCGAGGTCCGCTTCTACCAGTTTTTCCATTCGTCTGTAAAGAATTCGCGTTAGTATTTTGCAGCTGTGACTTATTAAACTGATAGTTCGGTAATTTTCACATCTCACAACACCTGCTTTCTTTCGGATTGGAATTATTATATTCTTATTGAAGTCTGAGGGAATTTCGCCTGTCTCATACATCTTGCTCACCAGATGGTAGAGTTTTGTCAGGACTGGCTCTCCCAAGGCTGTCAGTAGTTCTAATGGAATGTCGTCTACTCCCGGGGCCTTGTTTCGACTCAGGTCTTTCAGTGCTCTGTCAAACTCTTCACGCAGTATGATATCTCCCATTTCATCTTCATCTACATCCTCTTCCATTTCCATAATATTGTCCTCAAGTACATCGCCCTTGTATAGACCCTCTATATACTCCTTCCACCTTTCTGCTTTCCCTTCTTTGCTTAGAACTGGGTTTCCATCTGAGCTCTTGATATTCATACAAGTGGCTCTCTTTTCTCCAAAGGTCTCTTTAATTTTCCTGTAGGCAGTATCTATCTTACCCCTAGTGAGATAAGCCTCTACATTCTTACATTTGTCCTCTAGCCATCCTTCCTTAGCCATTTTGCGCTTCCTGTCGATCTCGTTTTTGAGACGTTTGTGTTCCTTTTTGCCTGCTTCACTTACTGCATTTTTGTATTTACTCCCTTCATCAATTAAATTCAATATTTCTTCTGTTACCCAAGGATTTCTACTAGCCCTCGTCTTTTTACCTACTTGATCCTGTGCTGCCTTCACTACTTCATCCCTCAGAGCTACCCATTCTTCTTCTACTGTATTTATTTCCCCCATTATTGACAATCGTTCCCTTATGCTCTCCCTGAAACTGTAGTACTGAAATAAGCCCTTCATATAATGTGTTGTGTGTGTGTGTGTGTGTGTGTGTGAGTGTGGGCGTTCATCTACACCGAGTGTGAAACTTCCTGGCAGATTAAAACTGTGTGCCCGACCGAGACTCGAACTCGGGACATTTGCCTTTCGCGGGCAAGTGCTCTATCATCTGAGCTACCGAAGCACGACTCACGCCCGGTACTCACAGCTTTACTTCTGCCAGTTTCTCGTCTCCTACGTTCCAAACTTTACAGAAGCTCTCCTGCGAACCATGCAGAACTAGCACTCCTGAAAGAAAGGATATCGCGGAGACATGGCTTAGCCACAGCCAGGGGGACATTTCCAGAATGAGATTTTTACTCTGCAACGGAGTGTGCGCTGATATGAAACTTCCTGGCAGATTAAAACTGCGTGCCCGACCGAGACTCGAACTCGGGACCTTTGCCTTTCGCGGGCAAGTGCTCTACCATCTGAGCTACCGAAGCACGACTCACGCCCGGTGCCCACAGCTTTACTTCTGCCAGTATCTCGTCTCACACCTTCCAAACTTTACAGAAGCTCTCCTGCGAACCAGATGGTGGGATCAGATGGTAGAGCACTTGCCCGCGAACGGCAAAGGTCCCGAGTTCGAGTCTCGGTCGGGCACACAGTTTTAATCTGCCAGGAAGTTTCATATCAGCGCACACACCGCTGCAGAGTGAAAATCTCATTCTGGATACACCGAGTTTATTGCTGCCAGAAAGTTACCATAAGCACGGCATCAGCTTGGGCTCTGCTGCGTACAGTCTTCTGGATTTCGGGAATGAACGGAGAAATCTGGTTTGTAGATGCATCCTGCAGTTTTGGAGTTTGCTTCCTGCTCTACGACTTCCTGTTTCACTGTCCTCTGTTCCGCTGAGTTTTCTTCGCTCCACCGGCGCGCACGCTCTTTCCCGCATCGTGCTTCAATGTGCCTCGTGGTTGTTCGCCACGTGGCGTGACAGGTCGCTGCTGAGTCAAAGGCGTTGTGCCAGACGCGGGAGGTGATTCAGACTACTCGTTAACACCGGAAGGCGGCGAGCCGTGCTGCCACGAGCGCTCGTGAACGGCCTCGTCGTCGCTGTTCCGGCGATTCGCAGCCACTGCAGTTAGTTATCTCGGCGATAAGGGCCCAGACGCCGCACTGCCGCCTCTGCGCAGCGTCTTTATTTTCCAACTCTTGGAAAGACGGGGCACTTAACAAGCGGCCGCGAACGCGAACTCTGTCGTCCTGACTCACCGTGCCACGGAGCACATTTCGTAAGTGACGTGTCGAAGAGCAGTTATCCTAATGGTGACATCACCCGTGCTCATAATTTCTTCTAGTTCGTATTATTACCAATCTGCTGTTGTTTGCTCTCCTGTGACGCTGAGTTATGTTTGCTCGAACGAAGTGTGCGTCCTGCGAGTTAACATTGCACAGTGTGAAGTGAGAAGACGAGCAATTTATGTACTCAGCGCGAACGATAGCCGGAACACCAACTGCCACGCTTCATAGTCGGAATTATTACTCCTGTTAAGGAGGCCAGTTTCTTTATAGACTGTATAACCACCTCATCAGTCTTTTTTTACATTTTTAGGATTTCATATCTCAATCGTTAAAAACGGAAGTCTTGTAGTATCGCTTTGGTTTCCATATGTCTGCCCGTGCGACTGTTAACACCACTTTTTCTCAGGAACGGGTAGGGGTATAAAGTTGAAATTTATGCCAAGTACTGCCTATGATCCCTTGGCGGTGTAAGAGATTCAAGCTTCTGAGTCAATAAATGACAAAATGTGGCCATTTATATCACATATTTTGATACTCGCAAACGTACTCATCAAAATCTATAAGGCTGACGTACAATCATGAAAGTTGACAAGTGGCAAGGTTTCCCACAAGAAGTAGACGGAAAAAGTCCACAAACTGTTAATTTGTGATTACATCACATAAAAAATATATTTCTGCCATTTGTTTTCAGTCTGCCTGTCCGTCTGTTAAGACCCCTGACGTACACTGACATAAAACTCGACCGGTGGCCGGCCGCTTCAGAGGCCAAAGGCCTGGCCAGACAGAATGCGGCCTGGCCGTCCGGCCTGTGGCCTTGAGCCGCAGCCGGCAGGCCGCACTGTTGAATCGCTCTTAAGTGTATGGCGGCGGTCACACAGAGTGCGGCTCTGACGCACCGGCATGCGGCCTGCCGTACCGGCCGCCGCCGGGTTGTCACAGATTACAGATTCGCCTCAAGCCGGAGCGGTTTCTTGCCTCTGTTGGCGCACTCAACCGCTCTGATGTCACACTGAAGCAGCGGCGTGAGGCGGTTTTTGTCTTGCAGCTCGTAGTGCATGCATCATGGACACAGAAAGACAGAGGAGGTGAGAGAATACAACTTTTTGTCTGATACACGCGATTTGGAGGTAGAATACTTTTGCACTCGATATACTTTTGATAGAAAGCTGAATTCTCAGAAATAGTGTTGTCACTGTGACGTCCATAACTTCCAATATCAACTACTGTAAACTCCGTAGTATGGATCAACGATCGCCAGCAGAACTAGCTAAAAGAACTGTTCGTAACAGAAGAAATGGGATCCACTGTCCAGACTGTAGCGCCTAGAACCGCACGGCCACTCCGGCCGGCGCAGCTCTTCAGCGAAATGCTTGCCGTGATTCTCCGATACGGTTCTTCAGAGTGGAGACGCGCGCGCACGTTTGGTTTTTATGTGGCGTTCTCCCCTGATGGTTTCTGACGTCGCCTTGTGGGCTATGTATACATTTGAGTCATTCAATTATCATTAATCCAGAATGATACAAGTTTCAGCTTCCGGCGTGGAAGAAGGCTGTTGACGCCGACATTATATCATTTCAACGTAGGGAAAGCAAAACGGGTCATTCAATGTTTCTCATTCAACATCAAGCATGTGAGATAATTTTCCGTAACGTTCATAATCATCTAAAAATACAAACGAAGTAAAAATACATTGGAAGCTTATTCGAATTGAATATAATGTAAGATACCAAACGATTTGCACCTCGATGTCGAATTTGTCCACGTGCAATCTTTTGCAGCATACACATTGGCTGTCATGATTACCAAGAGAATGTAGAAATATGATGGTAAGGATGGAAGCAAGAGGAGACGCAGTCAACAAATATTCGATTCCTCATGGCATTCATTTCATTTGAGACGTAAGAAGAGGTAAAGCGGGATATTACTTTCGTTAACACGAAAGATACGCCGCACATATTGATAACGAGGAAGTCAGCGTCTTCATACGTTTCCTCCTTGAAATCTGTATGCTCTATTATACAGGGTGATTCAAAAAGAATACCACAACTTTAAAAATGTGTATTTAATGAAAGAAACATAATATAACCTTCTGTTATACATAAATACAAAGAGTATTTAAAAAGGTTTTTTTTCACTCAAAAACAAGTTCAGAGATGTTCAATATGGCCCCCTCCAGACACTCGAGCAACATCAACCCGTTACTCCAACTCGTTCCACACTCTCTGGAGATGTTAGAAAATTGGCTGTTCCCTCAGCACAACAATTCATATTTCAGCAGGATGGAGCGCCACCACATTGGCACTTATCTGTCCGTAACTACCTGAACGTCAACTACCCGAGGCGATGGATCGGCCGCCAGGCAGCCCGTGACACAGCACTTCATCACTGGCCTCCAAGAAGCCCTGATCTTACTCCCTGCGATTTTTTCTTATGGGGGTATGTTAAGGATATGGTGTTTCGGCCACCTCTCCCAGCCACCATCGATGATTTGAAACGAGAAATAACAGCAGCTATCCAAACTGTTACGCCTGATATGCTACAGAGAGTGTGGAACGAGTTGGAGTATCGGGTTGATATTGCTCGTGTGTTTGGAGGGGGCCATATTGAACATCTCTGAACTTGTTTTTGAGTGAAAAAAACCTTTTTAAATACTCTTTGTAATGATGTATAACAGAAGGTTATATTATGTTTCTTTCATTAAATACACATTTTAAAAGTTGTGGTATTCTTTTTGAATCACCCTGTACACTAAGTAGCCCGATCATTGTTTCAGTAATGTTACCCTCTTGTTTGACCCCGTAACGATGAACAGATTCCAAATGCATGTCTCTGCATGAAAGTAGCTGTTCGAACCCTTCCTGGGTTGTTTTTTGTGTTTTATTGCTTGGAATTCCTGAAGCAGACCACTGTGCCTTCCCCCCTCGTGGGTTAGCTCTCAAAACTAAACCGCTTTTTATCCAGTGGCATAATTTATTCAGACAGCATCAGCACAAGACTATCAAACAAAGCCTTCCATTTACAGTTGCAACACTCTAACCAGCACTGACCGAAGTGTAATCCACGGTCATGGTCCGAAATTAGCAGCTGTTTGCTACTGTGGCAAAGTCCGTACTACACTTTCGATTCCGCAGCACCATTTTATCTGGTAACACTGTGTAGTTGCAGAGTTGTGCCAGCATGTCTGTCCTCACACTGTCAACTTTATGTATCTCACTTCTCCTGTAGCGTTGATCACGAGGAGCCGAAGTAAATGAGTGTATTCTGCATGACGTAACATTCAGTATTCCCTTCTTTCATAGCCACTCTTCATGTGCATCGATACCAAATAGGAATGTGAAAACTCTTGCGAGTGAGAGAATGACAATAACAATCGTAACAAGAACAAGCAAATAATGAATGATGTTTATTCCAACGCAGAACGAGAATGGCTTTAAATATAAAAATCTATATCTATATCTATATCCATATCTATTGATCTTTGAATTGGCACAATGCAAATATATTCTTAGCATTTAGTTACTGAATTTAGTTCTGGATTTTTACAGAGAAAGGGAAAAGTCGGTACTTCTCGCTAGTGTAATATAATGTGAACCAGCAACTACACTTTCCTTAGAACACGACTCAAACAGGTCCCCAAGTAGGTACCAAGGCACTGCTGCATTCTGTTCCCTGACATTGCTCTGATGACGGTTAATGCAGATAGTTCCGATTATGAAATACAAAACGTATTGCAGGTTAGTTCCTAGGATAGTAACATTAAATTTGCGTTGTAGACGGCACATGAACGTGACGACTATCCATATTACTCATCAATATAAAAAGACAATATTATGGGAATTTAGCAGGCTTACTCAACATGAATTCTGAAATTGGGTGACTGACCACACAGGTGCTAAACGTCGTCAAGAGTATACGATGTCCTAATCACATTAGGAATATGAAGATCGTCTTCGACAGCTCGCAATTTTCAAATTGCTATCTCCACCCTACTCCAGACAGCCCTCGGTGGCGTTGCACTACGTTGCCGATGTAATGGAAGGCCTTCAAACCGACAACAGACCACATATTGAAAAATACAAGCGAATTCTCTTGCAGCGTAAGCTTATTGTAACTAATCTAAAAATTGTTGGAGAGGAACATTGTCCAATTCAAAAAAAGTAAAATGTTACTCACTGTTGACGTCAAAAGGACATTATCTATGTCCTGTCTTGTGTCCTACTCATCTATAATATCAAGTGTACTATGAAAATGATTATATATAATGGATGATAATGTAATGCATTGATACCAGATGGTGGGTTCACAACAGTATTGATGCGAAAATAAGACAGAAGTTCGCAAAAGTGCAGTTGTGCATTTTCGTACGTTTTCACCTCGAGATGTACAGTCGTGCTCAAAAGTATCCGAACGACCTGAATTGCATTTCGCCTGATTCGCATGCAACTGGCATAACGCAGCTGTCTAGCAGGTCCTCTAATCGCTCCTTGGTACAGTCGTTTGACTATTGAAAATGGTTCCAATAAGTCACCACTACAAAACACTGCTCTGCATCGCAATAACTCAAGATGTACAGTAATACCACGATACTACAAATATCAGGGAACACCTTATCACAGATAAGACTGTCCTTAAGGCTTGTAAGCTCACATTTATTACAATAAATGACATATCTGAAATGTTACCACTCTCATTATTACGTCAGATTGG
The DNA here is from genome assembly GCF_021461385.2 of Schistocerca piceifrons. Classification (NCBI taxonomy): domain Eukaryota; kingdom Metazoa; phylum Arthropoda; class Insecta; order Orthoptera; family Acrididae; genus Schistocerca; species Schistocerca piceifrons. The sequence goes on from NC_060138.1 coordinate 848,862,585, forward strand.
TAATGCACGTAGTAAGTTCGTCGTATTCATGATTTCCTCTTCAAAGTAACATACCGTACTTATTATTTAACACAAAATGACATTAAAAAATTAAGCCGTTCACGAGCAGCTAGTTGAGAATATGTATGAACTTCAAATGACACGACGAATCGTCTTGTTCCGCATATGGATTCAAACCCAGCTAATGCAGACTAAGCAAAGATTTCGTGACTGACGGATACTAACAGTCATTCCTGATTAAGCATACAGAGATTGATATACCTCGATTTTAGACAGTATCAGTTAGCAAATATCAACTTTAAATTGCATAACGCAAACATTTTTAACAGACGCGAATTCCTACCCAGCATCTATTGTCCCTGTTAACGAACTACGAGAGATGTTAAATATTGCTTCTTCACAAGTAACTTACTTGAAATGCCGTGAGGTAAAGCTTTGTGTTGGACACTGATTCGAACCCGGAACCTACATATCGGATTTTCGCGGCAGTAGCTAGGTGTTTTAACTGAAATGACGAGACGAAGCATTAATTTTTTCCTTCCCAGGACTCCAACCCGGCACCTATCGCTGTTATATTCTAGAGAAAACGAACGTTAAATATGGGTTTGTTGCACCAGCAGTGACATGTGAGCATGTTTGAACTAGAAATAATATGACGAAGAGTTCAGCGCTCACTGGGAATAGAGCCCCACACATATCGTTGTCGACTACACACAAAGAGACGTCAGCTACCAAATTTTTCTCCACCAGCTGTTCGGTCATCTCGCAAATAGTTCTGTGTCTCACTGGGAGTTAAAAAACGTCAGATATCGTTAGTGTTGACAACGAATGAAAATACATTAAAAATCAAAATTATTATCCGCCAGCAGATAGGTATTTTCATGCTAGAGCTTGATAATACATAATTAAATCTTTAGTTCCGGGCCAGGATTCGATCCCATTCACGCGTAGTATGTGGAGATGTTGAGGAATCTGCAGTTTTGAACAAACAACAAATTGTAGCCGAGCTGTATTGCCACGAAGGGATCAAATTCCGCGTTAAGGGCGGTCTGAGTTGCATTCCCAGTTCAGAACCAATTTTATCGACATACAGAAGTTCGGATAAAAGATGGAATAAGTGTCCTGTGACCATACATAGCGTTTGTTTCGTCACTTGAAATAAATAACTAGTATAAGAAAGGTTACTGGTGACAGAGTTTCTACATGTCGCCACTCCAGACTTTATTGTGGCTCAACCTACCGTCTACTTGGTAGAGAAGGAATATCATCTTTAATGTGAATTTTCAGACCACACTGCCATTATATCTTCTTCACTTGGTGTAGCCAGGAGAGAATGGAATCTGTCTCTCCCTATCTAAAATCATTGACAGAAGTGGGAATCGAACCCAGACCATAGGTATAACAACCTACCATCCGTCCAACAGACCACGAAATCCTCTTCTCTGCGACTCATTTTTCTATCGTAACGCCGTTGCACCACACTGGATGAGAATTCTGACATACAGGCTCCCTGTAGTAATTTGCAGCATGTTCAGTAAATTCATTTACTTGGTTGACCGAATCACCATGAACTAGCTGCCTCTGCTACCCAGTGCATACATTCGACTCTATTTTGTAATCACCGAAATAAAATCACGTAACTGCCACCTACACAGAACTGCCAACAGTGTAGGATGCAGAAGTTTAAATAGGAAGTGTTCCTTTCCACGTGAGCTATTCTATTGTGCTATCTGTTTGTAGAAAACGTCGTTCAGTCCAAAAGAAAAGCTGTAACTGTTTGTCTCTCAGAAGCCAAGACCTGGCAATATGCATAATCACACAGTGCTGCGGAATCCAAAATTTCTGGAGGAATAGTTGTCGAGCTCGGGAGCTGTTGTAGCTGCGTGTCAGCTAGTAGCGTAGATAAGATGTCGCGAGTTCGAATACATTCAGTGCTACATTTTTTAAAACGCAATTCTGCTGTCTGCTGAAGTTATCAATCTAATGGAACTTTGAACATAATTCCCTTCACTTCTCAACCCAAAGTAGTCGCATGTGGAAAAAGGGCTAACTACTGTGACATTTTGTTCTATTCAGGTTTAATAGACAGCAGGCAACAGATGCATCTCGAAGATGTGTAGGGAGAGCGCATCGTGCCATAATATGTCATAAAAGTATTTTCTACATTAGCTGTCGTGTTGTAGTGAGATTTTATTCCTCTTCAAACTTTGTTTGACAGCTTTAACTCAGAACAAGTTTTCTACACGCATGTAATCAATAAATAGCATGTGCATTGTCAGACTGTCATAGGTAACATCAGAGAATTCGCATATATCGTTGATGATTAATTTCTCTCTCATGTTTACTATTGTTTTAACAACACTAAAGGAAACCTTACGAAAATTGTGCACTGTATTATAAGAAATGAAATAAAACTAACCACGATAACCTTACGACGAAAGTCCGTTTTAATAAAACCGTGTATCTGTACACAAGCGTGCCTCTATAGACACGAATTAGTAAAATACTACTCACTTAGATTTTGATTGGGTCTGTGTTTAATTGGTATGCTGTGTCATACTCAAGAGGTATGCAAATGTGGCGTTTCATAAATATAGTTACATATTCCTAGAAACCCAAAATTCGCTTGTCAGCAGCGGAAAGAGGCGTTACCTGTTGTGCAGCATTGTAAGTTTTTCAACATTGCACTATGAGCCGAAAGCATTTTCTTGCGATTTCCTTATTGATGTTTGATTCGACTGCTTGTAGCTCTTTCACAGAAGGGATAAAAACGTTGCAGTCAGTGAGACTGGAACTGCAAACCATAACAGACGCTTTTTCACAGGTCAGCACGTTACCACAGAGCTGGCGAAGAGGTATGGGTCCAAGCTTCCTCTTACGACGGCAATAGTGACTAGAACTCGTAAGCCGCTGTTTAAAGGTCGAGATTAGTTGCGATTTCCACCTGCAACGACTTTCCTGGGCTGAAAACCGTAAATTTACAATCTGTTGTTACCCTTCAAGCGATAATAACTCAGATTATTCAACGGAAATGACAGGTAAAATCAAGTGAACTTTGAGGCTTAATTCCGTGCACACCAGGAAGTAACTCGTCGATCACAGAGTTGCCAAACATACGTTGCCTTGTTGCCAAATCTCAGTTATAGTACCAGCAGGAAGAAGACAAACCGATGCGATCCTACAGCGGGGCTGGGAAGTGACCATAGCTGGTGTCTCCAAGTCGCGGCTGCTACGGCCTGGAATATGTAATGCGTCTGATTCGCTTTCTGTAACTAGGTTTAGGGACTGGAGCGTAGTTACTAATAATACTCAGAACTGACTGCAAACTAAGCATCATAAATCAGTAACTCTCATTGTTGTTTTTATATTTCTTTCATAAGTGTACTCAAAACTAAGAAACTCATTCACAGGCATTTTCGTGCCTCGCCGATAGTCGAGGACAACAAACAAATAAAAATACAAAAGAATGTGTGTGTGTGTGTGTGTGTGTGTGTGTGTGTGTGTGTGTGTGTGTGTGTGTGTGTGAGAGAGAGAGAGAGAGAGAGAGAGAGAGAGAGAGAGGGGGGGGGGGGGGGAGAAATAGAGAGAGAAATAAAAAGGAATGAGAGAGAGTGTAAAAAATTGTTGTAAAGAAATTGAATCATGGTATTTAAAGAAATCTTTCATTAAAATGACACGTTCCACATCATTACGAAATGTCGTATTCATGATCTATGGAACAAGAATTAATCTAATCTAATCTAATCTAGCCATGAAGAGTCATGAATTACCGAAATTTTTGCGAATACCAGTAACCAAATCTAAACTTGAAAATAAAAGACGACCATTTGTGTAATAAACCGTGACTCCTATCAAGACCCTTTCGTCCCTGTTATCTAACCACGAAAGATGTCTGATATACCTCCATTCTGAAGTAACAAAGTGTGCATGCATTTAAAGATGAAGTGCATGATATGAAGTTCTGTGACGGAGATACGAACCCAACACGTAATCGGATTGTTAACTAAGAAAAATCAAATGTTACGTATCGGTTTTTCTTACGAGCTGCCAGTTGTCTGAATCTAAAATAAGGATACAAACTTTTGTGCCTAAGCGACAATCGAATTGCACACCTACCGTGCATCCACGAATATAGCTTAAGTATCAGTTGTTTACTCATGAAGAGTAAGATGTGTGCGTGTTTGACCAGAAATAACGACACCTGTTGCGATTGTTGGCAACACATGAACAGACATTAAAAATGCGCGTTAATTTTCACTAGCAGGTGGGTGTGCACTTGATAAAGCTTGAAATGAAATTATGAATATTTTTGTACTGGATCATGTTTCAGACCCACATACTTACCTTTGGAGGAGACCTAGAGAAGATTGCAGTCTTGGGAAAAGGAACGAAATGATTGAACTATACTGTTCCGAGAGATTCAGATCCTCGAAAGAGGAGATACGAATTCGAATCACAGTCCAGCACCAAATTTTTCAACGTCTCTAGTTCAATCAAGTACAAGTAAAATAAGTCTTTCTCTTGAAATAAATCTGTTTGTGCCTCTTAAAAGTACATGCCTGAACCCAAGCATTGCACCTGTGATAGTTTGTTCCACCACACCATTGTGGCCACATTTCCCAGCCCCAGGAGTGTGCTGCAACGGATTATGTGCTTAGCTTACAAAATTAGTTACGGTGGAAAAAATGCGAGTCTATTAAATAGTCAAGTAGAAGCAAGCTTCTGACGCAGAGATTATGCTATTCTCATGTCAGCAGGATGTAAAGACTCTTCTAGGCATCATATGCTGGATGTGAAGCCATTTTGATTTTTTTATTCATACCGCTGCTGGAACACAAGTGCTTGAGCATCATTTAATGCCTTTTGGTCACTATAGAAGTAGTTTCCCGAGAACAGGTTCTTTCCCTGTTTACGGAATCGTTTTCATGTTAATATCAAACATCAGCAATTAGTCGTAGATTACATTAAAACTAAAGTAATTGACGAAGACGTTACTTGATAACAAAAACGCTCAGCCCTTCTTCATTTACTATCGCCTAGAAATGGCTATCGAGTACTGACAAACCAAAAGACAAGAGATCTTACTGCCTTCCGATATACGTCGCTGTCAGTTCTTCCACATGATTTGGTCGACATGACCTGTTTCAAGTTGTGTATGACAGACAATGTTTTAAAAAATCTATTGTTTCCCTTTGAAATAAACAGAAGTATTTTCATTCTAAGCTGTCCAAGTACAAAATTTTCGCAATATTAGTTCAAATTTAATATTCGCTTCTATAATGTAGTAAAGTATTTCACAGTTGCAAAACTCGCATCAGAAACATTGACCTTACACTTAGTCGCCGACCATAAATTCTAGCTCAGTGAGACACCAGTTTAAATAACCTAACGTAGCGAAGACTGTTTACCAGTGCTCTTCCTCACCGGAAAATACGCAATTCACTCATTTGGCTCCGTAAGTACACTGTAACAGTAATTTCTGTGTGAAATTTGTCAGTAAGCTTTTGCCTTCCAACCGGCGAAATACGGCAGAGTACACCCGGTAAACAATTCACAAACCACGATTTAGTGCCGATAAGACGATTTCTTTAAACATTGTCGAAGCTGAGGGAATTTAGTTTCTGCTTAAATCGTCTTAAGCAGCAACGTTCACAGATATCTCAAATAGGAAAAAGCTCATTATCCAGGTACGAAAGTGGTAAAACAAACTTCCCACAGTTTGTGTCAGGTTGATCTTTTCGTCTGATAACACTGCTTAAGTATTTTGTCTAAGAGGTATCACAAGTAGTGTTCCTGTAGCTGTGGGAATCATTGGTTAAAAACGAGTTTAACACCAATGGGTACAGTGCTGCTAAATATTCAAAATTATTATCAACCTAAGTCTGAGTTCATCCACAAACTGAGGCTTATTTATAATATTGAAGCTAGACTGTGTATCCTTGTCTTCCTTGAGTGGTCATTGGAAGGCGTTTACACACACGTATACAATACTATGAATACTTCGAACGCTATGGTTAACGTTGCTCTCATAAACTACTTTTGTTTTTTTTTTTAAATTCTTCTGGGTCTTCAGCGTGCAATATGTGTTGTAGATACAGTCTCAGACCAAAAAATTGACCGCCGAGTCGTTCACGTAAGGTGGACAATACAGTCGTGCTCCTCTCACAATTCTATGTCTGGCTATATGCTCGATCTGGCAACATTGAAGACTGCGGCACTTCCCAGAGGAAGTCTTGACTCCAGTCTTAAAATGGTTCAAACGGCTCTGAGCACTATGGGACTTAACATCTATGGTCACCAGCCCCCTAGAACTTAAAACTACTTAAACCTAACTAACCTAAGGACATCACACAACACCCAGCTATCACGAGGCAGAGAAAATACCTGACCCCGCCGGGAATCGAACCCGGGAACCCGGGCGTGGGAAGCGAGAACGCTACCGCACGACCACGAGCTGCGGGCAACTCCAGTCTTACTACATTACTCTTGACTACGACCGTATTCTTGAGGTAAAACGCGAGACCAGCTAATATGATATTGTAGATTCGCTTGAATTACACTCATAGCTTCAGCACCGAGAGGAAGGGGGCGATAAAAATTTTGTCGATATGTTCTTTCGGTCGACAGACGTCATATTAGCTGGTCTCGCGTTTTACCTCAAGACTACGGTCGTGTTCCAGCAGCGGTATGAATAAAATGACAGTAATAATCGAATTATCCGGCAACTTCACACTTCACAGTGGATTTTCTCGAAGTAAGAAATTTGCTGAATCTGTGAAAAATCAAAATGGCTTCACATCCAGCCTATGATGCCTAGAAGTCTTTACATCCTGCTGACATGAGAATAGCATAATCTCTGCGTCAGAAGCTTGCTTCTACTTGACCATTTAATAGACCTGCACTTTTTTCACCGTGACTAATTTTGTAAGCTAAGCACATCATCCGTTACAGCACACTCCTGGGGCTGTGAAATGTGGCCACAATGGTCTGGTGGAACGAACTATCACAGGTGCAGTGCGTGGGTTCAGGCACTTACTTTTAAGAGGCACAAACAGATTTATTTTACCTCTGGTAACCTCAAGAGAAAGACTTATTTTACTTGTACTTGATTGAACTAGAGACGTTGAAAAATTTGGTGCTGGACTGTGATTCAAATTCGTATCTCCTCTTTCGAGGATCTGAATCTCTCGGAACAGTATAGTTCAATCATTTCGTTCCTTTTCCCAAGACTGCAATCTTCTCTAGGTCTCCTCCAAAGGTAAGTATGTGGGTCTGAAACATGATCCAGTACAAAAATATTCATAATTTCATTTCAAGCTTTATCAAGTGCACACCCACCTGCTAGTGAAAATTAACGCGCATTTTTAATGTCTGTTCATGTGTTGCCAACAATCGCAACAGGTGTCGTTATTTCTGGTCAAACACGCACACATCTTACTCTTCATGAGTAAACAACTGATACTTAAGCTATATTCGTGGATGCACGGTAGGTGTGCAATTCGATTGTCGCTTAGGCACAAAAGTTTGTATCCTTATTTTAGATTCAGACAACTGGCAGCTCGTAAGAAAAACCGATACGTAACATTTGATTTTTCTTAGTTAACAATCCGATTACGTGTTGGGTTCGTATCTCCGTCACAGAACTTCATATCATGCACTTCATCTTTAAATGCATGCACACTTTGTTACTTCAGAATGGAGGTATATCAGACATCTTTCGTGGTTAGATAACAGGGACGAAAGGGTCTTGATAGGAGTCACGGTTTATTACACAAATGGTCGTCTTTTATTTTCAAGTTTAGATTTGGTTACTGGTATTCGCAAAAATTTCGGTAATTCATGACTCTTCATGGCTAGATTAGATTAGATTAGATTAATTCTTGTTCCATAGATCATGAATACGACATTTCGTAATGATGTGGAACGTGTCATTTTAATGAAAGATTTCTTTAAATACCATGATTCAATTTCTTTACAACAATTTTTTACACTCTCTCTCATTCCTTTTTATTTCTCTCTCTATTTCTCCCCCCCCCCCCCTCTCTCTCTCTCTCTCTCTCTCTCTCTCTCTCTCTCTCTCTCTCTCTCTCTCTCTCTCTCTCTCTCTCTCACACACACACACACACACACACACACACATTCTTTTGTATTTTTATTTGTTTGTTGTCCTCGACTATCGGCGAGGCACGAAAATGCCTGTGAATGAGTTTCTTAGTTTTGAGTACACTTATGAAAGAAATATAAAAACAACAATGAGAGTTACTGATTTATGATGCTTAGTTTGCAGTCAGTTCTGAGTATTATTAGTAACTACGCTCCAGTCCCTAAACCTAGTTACAGAAAGCGAATCAGACGCATTACATATTCCAGGCCGTAGCAGCCGCGACTTGGAGACACCAGCTATGGTCACTTCCCAGCCCCGCTGTAGGATCGCATCGGTTTGTCTTCTTCCTGCTGGTACTATAACTGAGATTTGGCAACAAGGCAACGTATGTTTGGCAACTCTGTGATCGACGAGTTACTTCCTGGTGTGCACGGAATTAAGCCTCAAAGTTCACTTGATTTTACCTGTCATTTCCGTTGAATAATCTGAGTTATTATCGCTTGAAGGGTAACAACAGATTGTAAATTTACGGTTTTCAGCCCAGGAAAGTCGTTGCAGGTGGAAATCGCAACTAATCTCGACCTTTAAACAGCGGCTTACGAGTTCTAGTCACTATTGCCGTCGTAAGAGGAAGCTTGGACCCATACCTCTTCGCCAGCTCTGTGGTAACGTGCTGACCTGTGAAAAAGCGTCTGTTATGGTTTGCAGTTCCAGTCTCACTGACTGCAACGTTTTTATCCCTTCTGTGAAAGAGCTACAAGCAGTCGAATCAAACATCAATAAGGAAATCGCAAGAAAATGCTTTCGGCTCATAGTGCAATGTTGAAAAACTTACAATGCTGCACAACAGGTAACGCCTCTTTCCGCTGCTGACAAGCGAATTTTGGGTTTCTAGGAATATGTAACTATATTTATGAAACGCCACATTTGCATACCTCTTGAGTATGACACAGCATACCAATTAAACACAGACCCAATCAAAATCTAAGTGAGCAGTATTTTACTAATTCGTGTCTATAGAGGCACGCTTGTGTACAGATACACGGTTTTATTAAAACGGACTTTCGTCGTAAGGTTATCGTGGTTAGTTTTATTTCATTTCTTATAATACAGTGCACAATTTTCGTAAGGTTTCCTTTAGTGTTGTTAAAACAATAGTAAACATGAGAGAGAAATTAATCATCAACGATATATGCGAATTCTCTGATGTTACCTATGACAGTCTGACAATGCACATGCTATTTATTGATTACATGCGTGTAGAAAACTTGTTCTGAGTTAAAGCTGTCAAACAAAGTTTGAAGAGGAATAAAATCTCACTACAACACGACAGCTAATGTAGAAAATACTTTTATGACATATTATGGCACGATGCGCTCTCCCTACACATCTTCGAGATGCATCTGTTGCCTGCTGTCTATTAAACCTGAATAGAACAAAATGTCACAGTAGTTAGCCCTTTTTCCACATGCGACTACTTTGGGTTGAGAAGTGAAGGGAATTATGTTCAAAGTTCCATTAGATTGATAACTTCAGCAGACAGCAGAATTGCGTTTTAAAAAATGTAGCACTGAATGTATTCGAACTCGCGACATCTTATCTACGCTACTAGCTGACACGCAGCTACAACAGCTCCCGAGCTCGACAACTATTCCTCCAGAAATTTTGGATTCCGCAGCACTGTGTGATTATGCATATTGCCAGGTCTTGGCTTCTGAGAGACAAACAGTTACAGCTTTTCTTTTGGACTGAACGACGTTTTCTACAAACAGATAGCACAATAGAATAGCTCACGTGGAAAGGAACACTTCCTATTTAAACTTCTGCATCCTACACTGTTGGCAGTTCTGTGTAGGTGGCAGTTACGTGATTTTATTTCGGTGATTACAAAATAGAGTCGAATGTATGCACTGGGTAGCAGAGGCAGCTAGTTCATGGTGATTCGGTCAACCAAGTAAATGAATTTACTGAACATGCTGCAAATTACTACAGGGAGCCTGTGTGTCAGAATTCTCATCCAGTGTGGTGCAACGGCGTTACGATAGAAAAATGAGTCGCAGAGAAGAGGATTTCGTGGTCTGTTGGACGGATGGTAGGTTGTTATACCTATGGTCTGGGTTCGATTCCCACTTCTGTCAATGATTTTAGATAGGGAGAGACAGATTCCATTCTCTCCTGGCTACACCAAGTGAAGAAGATATAATGGCAGTGTGGACTGAAAATTCACATTAAAGATGATATTCCTTCTCTACCAAGTAGACGGTAGGTTGAGCCACAATAAAGTCTGGAGTGGCGACATGTAGAAACTCTGTCACCAGTAACCTTTCTTATACTAGTTATTTATTTCAAGTGACGAAACAAACGCTATGTATGGTCACAGGACACTTATTCCATCTTTTATCCGAGCTTCTGTATGTCGATAAAATTGGTTCTGAACTGGGAATGCAACTCAGACCGCCCTTAACGCGGAATTTGATCCCTTCGTGGCAATACAGCTCGGCTACAATTTGTTGTTTGTTCAAAACTGCAGATTCCTCAACATCTCCACATACTACGCGTGAATGGGATCGCATCCTGGCCCGGAACTAAAGATTTAATTATGTATTATCAAGCTATAGCATGAAAATACCTATCTGCTGGCGGATAATAATTTTGATTTTTAATGTATTTTCATTCGTTGTCAACACTAACGATATTTGACGTTTTTTAACTCCCAGTGAGACACAGAACTATTTGCGAGATGACCGAACAGCTGGTGGAGAAAAATTTGGTAGCTGACGTCTCTTTGTGTGTAGTCGACAACGATATGTGTGGGGCTCTATTCCCAGTGAGCGCTGAACTCTTCGTCATATTATTTCTAGTTCAAACATGCTCACATGTCACTGCTGGTGCAACAAACCCATATTTAACGTTCGTTTTCTCTAGAATATAACAGCGATAGGTGCCGGGTTGGAGTCCTGGGAAGGAAAAAATTAATGCTTCGTCTCGTCATTTCAGTTAAAACACCTAGCTACTGCCGCGAAAATCCGATATGTAGGTTCCGGGTTCGAATCAGTGTCCAACACAAAGCTTTACCTCACGGCATTTCAAGTAAGTTACTTGTGAAGAAGCAATATTTAACATCTCTCGTAGTTCGTTAACAGGGACAATAGATGCTGGGTAGGAATTCGCGTCTGTTAAAAATGTTTGCGTTATGCAATTTAAAGTTGATATTTGCTAACTGATACTGTCTAAAATCGAGGTATATCAATCTCTGTATGCTTAATCAGGAATGACTGTTAGTATCCGTCAGTCACGAAATCTTTGCTTAGTCTGCATTAGCTGGGTTTGAATCCATATGCGGAACAAGACGATTCGTCGTGTCATTTGAAGTTCATACATATTCTCAACTAGCTGCTCGTGAACGGCTTAATTTTTTAATGTCATTTTGTGTTAAATAATAAGTACGGTATGTTACTTTGAAGAGGAAATCATGAATACGACGAACTTACTACGTGCATTACCAATCTGACGTAATAATGAGAGTGGTAACATTTCAGATATGTCATTTATTGTAATAAATGTGAGCTTACAAGCCTTAAGGACAGTCTTATCTGTGATAAGGTGTTCCCTGATATTTGTAGTATCGTGGTATTACTGTACATCTTGAGTTATTGCGATGCAGAGCAGTGTTTTGTAGTGGTGACTTATTGGAACCATTTTCAATAGTCAAACGACTGTACCAAGGAGCGATTAGAGGACCTGCTAGACAGCTGCGTTATGCCAGTTGCATGCGAATCAGGCGAAATGCAATTCAGGTCGTTCGGATACTTTTGAGCACGACTGTACATCTCGAGGTGAAAACGTACGAAAATGCACAACTGCACTTTTGCGAACTTCTGTCTTATTTTCGCATCAATACTGTTGTGAACCCACCATCTGGTATCAATGCATTACATTATCATCCATTATATATAATCATTTTCATAGTACACTTGATATTATAGATGAGTAGGACACAAGACAGGACATAGATAATGTCCTTTTGACGTCAACAGTGAGTAACATTTTACTTTTTTTGAATTGGACAATGTTCCTCTCCAACAATTTTTAGATTAGTTACAATAAGCTTACGCTGCAAGAGAATTCGCTTGTATTTTTCAATATGTGGTCTGTTGTCGGTTTGAAGGCCTTCCATTACATCGGCAACGTAGTGCAACGCCACCGAGGGCTGTCTGGAGTAGGGTGGAGATAGCAATTTGAAAGTTGCGAGCTGTCGAAGACGATCTTCATATTCCTAATGTGATTAGGACATCGTATACTCTTGACGACGTTTAGCACCTGTGTGGTCAGTCACCCAATTTCAGAATTCATGTTGAGTAAGCCTGCTAAATTCCCATAATATTGTCTTTTTATATTGATGAGTAATATGGATAGTCGTCACGTTCATGTGCCGTCTACAACGCAAATTTAATGTTAATATCCTAGGAACTAACCTGCAATACGTTTTGTATTTCATAATCGGAACTATCTGCATTAACCGTCATCAGAGCAATGTCAGGGAACAGAATGCAGCAGTGCCTTGGTACCTACTTGGGGACCTGTTTGAGTCGTGTTCTAAGGAAAGTGTAGTTGCTGGTTCACATTATATTACACTAGCGAGAAGTACCGACTTTTCCCTTTCTCTGCAAAAATCCAGAACTAAATTCAGTAACTAAATGCTAAGAATATATTTGCATTGTGCCAATTCAAAGATCAATAGATATGGATATAGATATAGATATAGATTTTTATATTTAAAGCCATTCTCGTTCTGCGTTGGAATAAACATAATTCATTATTTGCTTGTTCTTGTTACGATTGTTATTGTCATTCTCTCACTCGCAAGAGTTTTCACATTCCTATTTGGTATCGATGCACATGAAGAGTGGCTATGAAAGAAGGGAATACTGAATGTTACGTCATGCAGAATACACTCATTTACTTCGGCTCCTCGTGATCAACGCTACAGGAGAAGTGAGATACATAAAGTTGACAGTGTGAGGACAGACATGCTGGCACAACTCTGCAACTACACAGTGTTACCAGATAAAATGGTGCTGCGGAATCGAAAGTGTAGTACGGACTTTGCCACAGTAGCAAACAGCTGCTAATTTCGGACCATGACCGTGGATTACACTTCGGTCAGTGCTGGTTAGAGTGTTGCAACTGTAAATGGAAGGCTTTGTTTGATAGTCTTGTGCTGATGCTGTCTGAATAAATTATGCCACTGGATAAAAAGCGGTTTAGTTTTGAGAGCTAACCCACGAGGGGGGAAGGCACAGTGGTCTGCTTCAGGAATTCCAAGCAATAAAACACAAAAAACAACCCAGGAAGGGTTCGAACAGCTACTTTCATGCAGAGACATGCATTTGGAATCTGTTCATCGTTACGGGGTCAAACAAGAGGGTAACATTACTGAAACAATGATCGGGCTACTTAGTATATAATATAGCATACAGATTTCAAGGAGGAAACGTATGAATACGCAGACTTTCTCGTTATCAATATGTGCGGCGTATCTTTCGTGTTAACGAAAGTAATATCCCGCTTTACCTCTTCTTACGTCTCAAATGAAATGAATGCCATGAGGAATCGAATATTTGTTGACTGCGTCTCTTCTTGCTTCCATCCTTACCAACATATTTCTTCATTCTCGTGGTAATCATGACATCCAATGTGTATGCTGCAAAAGATTGCACGTGGACAAATTCGACATCGAGGTGCAAATCGTTTGGTATCTTACATTATATTCAATTCGAATAAGCTTCCAATGTATTTTTACCTCGTTTGTATTTTTAGATGATTATGAACGTTACGGAAAATTATCTCACATGCTTGATGTTGAATGAGAAACATTGAATGACCTGTTTTGCTTTCCCTACGTTGAAATGATATAATGTCGGCGTCAACAGCCTTCTTCCACGCCGGAAGCTGAAACTTGTATCATTCTGGATTAATGATAATTGAATGACTCAAATGTATACATAGCCCACAAGGCGACGTCAGAAACCATCAGGGGAGAACGCCACATAAAAACCAAACGTGCGCGCGCGTCTCCACTCTGAAGAACCGTATCGGAGAATCACGGCAAGCATTTCGCTGAAGAGCTGCCTCGTAAGAGAGCCGAGAAATGGCAGCGTCGTAGCAAGTATTTGTCAACACTCGGTGCATTTACTTCCGGGTGTAGGCCGGCATTACCTCGCTAAATTCACTTGACATTCGTTTTCCACATCGAAGACTCGTACGATATAATCCACTGTAAGATGAGACACTTAAAACGTATATTTAATTTCTGGACTCCAAGAACTGCTTATTGCCCGAGCCAAAAATATGCTTTTAGAATGGGAAGAGTTACCCCATAATATATACCATGCAACGTAATCGAATTAAAATATGTAAAGTAGACAAATTTTAGTGTCGAACCATCACTCCTTTCAGATACCGCTCGAATAGTAAAAGTAGCAGCATTAAGTCTTTTAACAAGATCCTGAACGTGGGCTTTCCACATCAATTTACTATCTATCTGAACACCTAGGAATTTGAACTGTTCAGTTTCGTTAGTCATATGCTCATTCTGTGAAATTGAAACGTCAGGTTTTGCTGAATTGTTTGTTAGAAACTGTAAGTACTGAGTCTTACTATGATTTACCGTTAGTTTATTTTCTACAAGCCACAAACTCCGGCCATGAACTGAACTATGTGAAACCGAGCCATTGTTGCACACAACATACTTTACTACCAAGCTAGCGGTAACGACCGTAAAATACTTAGGAGTTACTATCCGGAGCGATCTGAAGTGGAATGATCACATAAAACAAATAGTGGGAAAAGCAGGCGCCAGGTTGAGATTCATAGGAAGAATTCTAAGAAAATGTGACTCATCGACGAAAGAAGTAGCTTACAAAACGCTTGTTCGTCCGATTCTTGAATATTGCTCATCAGTATGGGACCCTTACCAGGTTGGATTAATAGAAGAGATAGACATGATCCAGCGAAAAGCAGCGCGATTCGTCATGGGGACATTTAGTCAGCGCGAGAGCGTTACGGAGATGCTGAACAAGCTCCAGTGGCGGACACTTCAAGAAAGGCGTTACGCAATACGGAGAGATTTATTATCGAAATTACGAGAGAGCACATTCCGGGAAGAGATGGGCAACATATTACTACCGCCCACATATATCTCGCGTAATGATCACAACGAAAAGATCCGAGAAATTAGAGCAAATACGGAGACTTACAAGCAGTCGTTCTTCCCACGCACAATTCGTGAATGGAACAGGGAAGCGGGGATCAGATAGTGGTACAATAAGTACCCTCCGCCACACACCGTAAGGTGGCTCGCGGAGTATAGATGTAGATGTAGATGTAGATGTAGATCAGCAAACAGAAATATTTTAGAGTTAACCGAAATACTAGAGGGCATATTATTTATATGAAGAAGGAACAGGAGTGGCCCCAGCACTGATCCCTGGGGCACTCCCCACTTGACAGTCCCCCTCTCAGACCCCACATCACAGCCATTCTCAACATTGTGAACAATGACCTTTTGCTGTCTGTTGCTAAACTAAAAGGTGAACCAATTGTGAGGTACTCCCCGTATTCCGTAATGGTCCAACTTCTGGAGCAATATTTTGTTATCAACACAATCATATGCCTTAGTTAAATCAAAAATATGCCTAGTGTTCGAAACCTTTTGTTTAACCCAGGCAGTACCTCACAGAGAAAAGAGAACATAGCATTTTCAATTGTTAAACGACTTCTAAAGCCGAACTGTACACTTGATATCAAATCGTGTGATGTAAAATGATCCATTATCCTTACAAACACAGCATTTTCAGTAACTTCACCAAACACTGATGGCATAGAAATAGGTCTAAAATTGTCTACAGTAGCCTTTTCTCCCTTTTTATAAAGCGGCTTTACTATTGAGTACTTTAATCGTTCAGGAAACCGACCATTCCTAAACGAAAAATCACAAATTTGGTTAAATACAGGACTAATATGTGCAGCACAGTACTTTAATATTCTGCTAGGTACTCCACCATATTAATGAGAGTCCTTAGTCTTCAGTGATTTAATTACTGACTCAATGTCCCCCTTGTCTGTATCACAGAGGAGTATTTCAGATATCAATCTTGGAAAGGCATTTGCCAAGAAAGTTATATGATTCCCTGTAGAAATTAAATTTTCATTTAATTCACCACAAATGCTCAGAAAAGATTGTTAAATACTGTACATATATTTGATTTATCAGAAACAGAAATACTTTTACTATGAACTGACTTTATATCATCGATCTTGTGCTGATGATCAGACACCTTCACAACTGACCATATGGTTTTAATTTTATCTTGTGAATTAGCTATTCTATTTACGAACTACATACTCTTTGCCCTCCTGATAACATTTTATCACCTTAAAATTGTGTTTGTAATGTGCTACTGTAGCTTGATTGTGATTACTTTTATTCTTTGATATAATTCCCACTTTGTACTACATGACATCCTTATCCCACTAGTGAGGCACCCAGGTTGCCTATTGCTTTTAGTAGCCCGTTTAGGACGTTCTAACTGAAAGCAACTCTCAAAGAGCTTGAGAAATGTGTTAAGGAAAGCATTATATTTATCATCTATGTTATCAGCACTATAGACATCCCGCCACTCTTGTTCCATGCCAAGGTTTATAAAACTCTCTATTGCTGTTGGATTAACTTTCCTACATAGTTTGTAATTACATGTGAGATTTGTTTGAGTACAAAAGCCTTTTAGTGTTAATATTTGTGCATTATGGTCTGAAAGGCCAATAACCCTTTCTCTAACAAAATGCCCAACTAGTTATGAAAAATGAATAAAAATATTGTCTATGGCTGTGCTACTGTTCCCCTGCACCCTAACTGGAAAAAACAAAGTCTCCATCAGATCATATGAATTTAGGAGATCTACCAATAGCCTTTTTCTTGCACTATCATGTACAAAATTTTTATTGAAGTAATCACATATAAGTAATTTCTGGTACTTCTTACAAAGTGAATCGAGAATCCTCTCTAGCTTGAGCAGAAATACTCTGAAGTCAGAATTAGGGGACCTACAAACAACAACAATTAGAAGTTTAGTTTCACTAAATTCAACTGACATCTGATCAGTGCAGTGCCGTGATACGTCAATGGACTCAAATGGAATACTGCATTTTACGTACATAAACACTCCCTCACCCCGCAAGTAACGCCTTGAAAAACAGCCAGTTAATCTGTACTCTGGTAAAGGAAGCCTCTGAATTGTCGAATTATTTAAGTGGTGCTCGGATATACCAATAATTTCAGAGTCAACATCAATAAGCATTTCACTAACTTTATCTCTAATACCTCATATATCTTAATGAAATATGATAATTCCTTCTTTACTTGGAAACATGACGTCTTCTGAAGGTGAGCCCTTATTTTGAGGGATTTCCTTTACGTAGGTACACCTATCAGCTGACTTCAGCCTAAAAATGTGCAGCTCTAACAGCAACTACTACATGAACTTTTCCATCACCCACTACACTGTCACCTATAAGCTTTGCCAGCCTTCTCTTCCCATACCTACTGAGGTGCAGGCCACGCCTAGTGAAACCCGATCTACTGAGAGACCCAACTGGCACCACTGAAATGTGACCCATGCCCTCTGCCATCAGCGCCCTCTCGAGCCCCATGTTAACACGCCTAACAGCCGCATAAGATGACGGCGATCATGACACTGAAACAGTTACCAGGTCACCACCTACATCATATTCCCCGTCCCTATCAAGACTGTTCCCTGCTCCACCCACTATCAGTACCTGATCCTTCTTCGTAAAATTCCTATATAACTCCCCTATGCTGTCAGTCACCTGAGCCAACACTGCACTAGGGTTCAAAATTCTGGTGACCCATCGGATTTATGTTCTTTTGCAAATGCAATCTGATTCCTTCCGTTGATTTTACTGATATATGGTTTTCTATAGGATGTTCAGTGTCTATAACCAGCTTCATAAAGCACTTTTCTTATAGCCAATACTGAAACAACGTTCCTGTATTCCATTGAACTGCAGTATCAAGTTTCAGAACGCTTACTTTTCTATTTTTCTTGGCTTGTCTAAGTAAAAGTCGTTTTCCCATCTCGGATAGAACTGCAGGAGAATCGCCTCGTAATTGGTTTTCGTTCATTTTATTCTGATTAAACCTATATACTCGTACAGTATAATAGTTTTCACTGTACTGATAGGTCTACCAACGGTTTCTACGATTTCCTCAAGAGAGTTTTCTTTTCGAAACAACCTGATGTAGTTTCACGACGTTTTCAACCCATGTTCCTTATATCTCTCGCAACGGGTTTGAAACCTGAGAGGGAGGTATCCACCACCGTCGATGAAACAAAACTGCATAAGGAAAGAGAGCGGGGCAATAGCATACCTGAGATCTTAATCAATAAAAGAATATTTGTTTGACATCAGCTGGGGAATGATTTTAAATAATGTGGATTTCTTCACAAATTAAGAAGCTTATACACCCAAGTAGCGATTTATTTGTAAATGTAGATATTAACCGATGTCAGGAAATAGTTATTGTCCGTTTATCAGCTATATTTTTATGACTGTGTTTGTTGTATTCTATGTGCTAAGATCGGACGAATACTTTTTGGAGTCTCTGTACACTGAAGGTTCTTCGACTTTGTGACTCTCTCTCTCTCTCTCTCTCACTCATTCTCTCTCTCTCTCTCTCTCTCTCTCTCTCTCTCTCTCTCTCTCTCTCTAATACAGGGTGTTCCAAAAAGGTACGGCCAAACGGCCAAACTTTCAGGAAACATTCCTCACACACAAATAAAGAAAAGATGCTAT
This sequence comes from Schistocerca piceifrons, assembly GCF_021461385.2. Classification (NCBI taxonomy): domain Eukaryota; kingdom Metazoa; phylum Arthropoda; class Insecta; order Orthoptera; family Acrididae; genus Schistocerca; species Schistocerca piceifrons. The sequence continues at coordinate 848,881,564 of NC_060138.1, forward strand.
GTGGACATGTGTCCGGAAACGCTTAATTTCCATGTTAGAGCTCATTTTAGTTTCGTCAGTAAGTACTGTACTTCCTCGATTCACCACCATGATTTCATACGGGATACTCTACCTGTGCTGCTAGAACATGAGCCTTTACAAGTACGACACAACATGTCGTTCATGCATGATGGGGCTCCTGATCATTTCAGTCGAAGTGTTCGTACGTCTCAACAACAGATTCGGGGACCGATGGATTGGTACAGGCGGACCAATTCCATGGCCTCCACGCTCTCCTGACCTCAACCCTCTTGACTTTCTTTTATGGGGGCATTTGAAAGCTCTTGTCTACGCAACCCCGGTACCAAATGTAGAGACTCTTCGTGCTCGTATTGTGGACGGCTGTGACACAATACGCCATTCTCCAGGGCTGCATCAGCGCATCAGGGATTCCATGCGACGGAAGGTGGATGCATGTATCCTCGCTAACGGAGGACATTTTGAACATTTCCTGTAACAAAGTGTTTGAAGTGACGCTGGTACGTTCTGTTGCTGTGTATTTCCATTGCATGATTAATGTGATTTGAAGAGAAGTAATAAAATGAGCTCTAACATGGAAAGTAAGTGTTTCCGGACACATGTGCACATAATATATTTTCTTTCTTCGTGTGTGAGGAATGTTTCCTGAAAGTATGGCCGTACCTTTTTGTGACACCCTTTATATATATATATATGGTTATGCGTAAGTATCTCTACGGTTTCAGTAAAATACTGCGCGAAAACAACGACACTTACAGACAAAAAAATCACACATACCTATCAGTGGATAGAACATTTCTCCAATTTTCTATTCGTAATACGCGCTGTGACGGCTCAGCGACGATTTCGTACCAAATATCAGGTGAAGCTCCAAACAGACGAAACGCTTTGTGACTGCTATTGCAGTTGCTATTTGGCGCGAAGAAAATCGATCAGGTGGCATTGCCAACGGAAGGGATGGCGCATGTACGAGAATCATTTACTAGGAGCACGGAGAAATCTACATGTGCGGGCAGAGAACTGCAGATATCTCATATATCAACTCTTCACGGGTTGTCAGCCGAGTAGCGTCGTCGTCTCGTAGCAACGTTTCGATTGAATGCGTCTCCATCATCTTCAGGCGCCTGACTTCCCCCGAAGATGATGGAGACGCATTCCATCGAAACGTTGCTACGAGACGACGACGCTACCCGGCTGGCAAAACGTGAAGACTTCATATATGAAATTCTCCGGGAAAGCCTGCACTTTCATGCAGATATCGCAGTCAACTGCTGGGCGCATTCCACGTAAACTTCTACGTATAAAACCATACCGGCTGGAGTTGTTACACGCGCTGACTACTCGGGACAATGGAATTCGTTCTGGACAATGGAGTTCGTTCTGACTTTTGCAATGACCTGCAGCCGCTACTGGAGAATTTTTAGCTGAAGTTGCTTACCAATGACACAGCGTCGTTTCACGTGTTTGGAAAGATGAGGAAACGTCGTAATATGGATGTTTCGCAAACAGAACACCCACAGAAGACTGTGGAACACATACGTGATTTACGTAAAGGTAATGGTTTTGCGCCACACCGTCTTCAAAACATATGACTCATTTGTTGTGTGTGGAGAAAACAGTTACAACTTTCATGCATGTGCACATGCTGCAAAAACGGCTTATGCCACAATTATAACAGGAAAGTGGAAACTTCATTTAACAACAAGTCGGTCCTCCATTACACTTACCTTCAAATGTTTTTCATTACGCCAGTGTAGGACTCAACGTACTTCCCATTTTAACTTCCTCTTCCTCAGTGACCCCACAGTCACCTGAGTTAACTCCGACTTTTCTTCTAATGGGGTTTCTGTCAAACATTGTGAGTCCCTGCCCGCACTGCCACTTAATTTGAAAGAGGTGTTTGGATGGATAATTAATGCGGTCGCTGATATCGACCTTGACGTGTTGGTACACGTATGGTACGAGTTTGAGTACCGCTTTTACGTTTGCTGCGTCACAGCGTCATAAAAGATGCGTATATTGAGCACCTGTAATGTGAGTTAAAAACTTGAAGAGATTCTCTGGCCACTGACAGATGTCTGTTTTCTATTGTGTCTTGTAGTTATCTCATAGTCGTCTTCTGAAACACCGTAGATGCTTGTGGGTAAATACTCACTTATTCACTGTATTTATTGAGGATGGTCAGAAACGTTTTGAATGAATTGATCCGCACTGGCTGTAAGACACTTTTTATTAAAAGTCGCGAACGGTTTCGCTTCAATTGAAGACGCATCCTCATGTGATCTGAACTATAGCTTTTAGCGCGCTACTTGTTTACAACGTGACGTGAGTGGTGGTGAGTGGCTCTAAACCAGTTACCTTTTCGCTATGACTCGTTAAAAAGAATCTCTGCGAATACTTTTAAAATATGGTTACATTATACTACATTTCATTATTGCTTTATTCTTTAAACCATTGTTAAGAATTCTTTATAAAATCATATTTCCTTATTAATTTTGTACAGATCACCTGTCGATGCGTCTTCAATCGACGCGAGATCGGTCGTGACTTCAAAAGATTTAAACAGGCAGTGCGGATCACTTCATTCAAAATGTGGAAATTAGGTTGCAGTTACCTGCAGCTTAAAATACCATGGTCAGGAACAGTCTGAAAACCTTGTAAGGGTGTTGCAGAGTTAAGTTGTGCTGAGAGTTGTCAAGAAAAAAGCTCCGTACGTTGTGCGTTTTCCGAGTTGATTAGTATTGTAGTTAGCCAATCAGGCACTTATGCTCGCAAGTTTAAGCGGTCCGCTAGAGACGGTGTCGCCAAACGTGTTCATCCTTTCGTTTCCTAAACCGAAAAAGAGAGCGATACAAAAATTGGACATGGGAAGTTAGTAAGGAGCGACAATACGAGCTTACGGAGCAGACGTGCGATTGGATTCAAGACTTTCTTGCAGATAGAACTCAACACGTCGCTCTTAAAGGAATTAAATCGACAGATGTAGAGTTATCCGCAGTACCACAGGGAAATGTGATTGGACTGTTGCTGTTTACAATATACACTCCTGGAAATGGAAAAAAGAACACATTGACACCGGTGTGTCAGACCCACCATACTTGCTCCGGACACTGCGAGAGGGCTGTACAAGCAATGATCACACGCACAGCACAGCGGACACACCAGGAACCGCGGTGGTGGCCGTCGAATGGCGCTAGCTGCGCAGCATTTGTGCACCGCCGCCGTCAGTGTCAGCCAGTTTGCCGTGGCATACGGAGCTCCATCGCAGTCTTTATCACTGGTAGCATGCCGCGACAGCGTGGACGTGAACCGTATGTGCAGTTGACGGACTTTGAGCGAGGGCATATAGTGGGCATGCGGGAGGCCGGGTGGACGTACCGCCGAATTGCTCAACACGTGGGGCGTAAGGTCTCCACAGTACATCGATGTTGTCGGCAGTGGTCGGCGGAAGGTGCACGTGCCCGTCGACCTGGGACCGGACCACAGCGACGCACGGATGCACGCCAAGACCGTAGGATCCTACGCAGTGCCGTAGGGGACCGCACCGCCACTTCCCAGCAAATTAGGGACACTGTTGCTCCTGGGGTATCGGCGAGGACCATTCGCAACCGTCTCCATGAAGCTGGGCTACGGTCCCGCACACCGTTAGGCCGTCTTCCGCTCACGCCCCAACATCGTGCAGCCCGCCTCCAGTGGTGTCGCGACAGGCGTGAATGGTGGGACGAATGGAGATGTGTCGTCTTCAGCGATGAGAGTCGCTTCTGCCTTGGTGCCAATGATGGTCGTATGCGTGTTTGGCGCCGTGCAGGTGAGCGCCACAACCAGGACTGCATACGACCGAGGCACACAGGGCCAACACCTGGCATCATGGTGTGGGGAGCGATCTCCTACACTGGCCGTACACCACTGGTGATCGTCGAGGGGACACTGAATAGTGCATGGTACATCCAAACCGTCATCGAACCCATCGTTCTACCATTCCTAGACCGGCAAGGGAACTTGCTGTTCCAACAGGACAATGCACGTCCGCATGTATCCCGTGCCACCCAACGTGCTCTAGAAGGTGTAAGTCAACTACCCTGGCCAGCAAGATCTCCGGATCTGTCCCCCATTGAGCATGTTTGGGACTGGATGAAGCGTCGTCTCACGCAGTCTGCACGTCCAGCACGAACGCTGGTCCAACTGAGGCGCCAGGTGGAAATGGCATGGCAAGCCGTTCCACAGGACTACATCCAGCATCCCTACGATCGTCTCCATGGGAGAATAGCAGCCTGCATTGCTGCGAATGGTGGATATACACTGTACTAGTGCCGACATTGTGCATGCTCTGTTGCCTGTGTCTATGTGCCTGTGGTTCTGTCAGTGTGATCATGTGATGTATCTGACCCCAGGAATGTGTCAATAAAGTTTCCCCTTCCTGGGACAATGAATTCACGGTGTTCTTATTTCAATTTCCAGGAGTGTATGAACTAGTAGAAAGCGTCGGATGTTCTTCAAGGTTATTCGCAGATGATGCAGTAATTTATACCGAAGTAGCAACGCTACAAGATAGTAACAATTTGCAGAACGATCTGCAGAGAATTGATGAATGGTGCAGACTCTGGCAATTGACGAGGAACGTAAACAAATGTAACATATTGCGCATACACAGGAAAAGAAATCCACTACTGTACAACTACTCTATTGATGACAAAACATCTGGAAAGAGCGACTGCCGTAAAATATCTAGGAGTAACTATCCACAGCGACCTTAAGTGGAATGACCATATAAAACAGATAGTGGGAAAAGCAGACATCAGACTCAGATTCATAGGAAGAATCAGCTTGTTCGCCCGATTCTTGAGTATTGTTCATCCATCTGGGATCCCTGTCAGGTAGGACTGATAGAGCATATAGAGAAGATCCAACGAAAAGCGGCGCATTTCGTCAAGGGATCGTTTAGTTGGCGAGAGAGCGTTACGGACATGCTAAACAAACTCTACTGGCAGACGTTACAAGAGAGGCGTTGTGCATCGCGGAGAGATTCACTATTTAAATTCTTGCGCTCATCGGCCTGATTGTCTAACTTGAATGCTAATTAACTCGGAAACGGAACAAAGTACCGAATTTTTTTCTTCACAATTATTTCTCAACACAGCCTACTCTGTCACAGCCCTCACAAGCTTTTCAGACACTTTTTGACCACGCTGTATAATGCTCACATGTTGGTGTCAGTATATGGGCCACACATAGTAACACCACATTTAAAATTCACATCTCTGCCAGAGAAGTGACAGGCAGCGGAGATGTCACATTCACAGGACACTGAAGGCTCTCAGAGATGATGGTGGGTCACTGGTCGGCATTATTCTTATTCTCTGAGAAGAAATATAAGTGTGAAAGGAACGAAACCGTTTTGGGAATACCGAAGGGAATGCAGAAGAAAGATACGCTCACATAACAAGGAGAAGCCAGAGCCTCTGACCCACCGATTGCCTTCGGCAGACACGTTAGGTTCAAAAATGGCTCTGAGCACTATGGGACTTAACTTCTGAGGTCATCAGTCCCCTAGAACTTAGAACTACTTAAACCTAACTAACCTAAGGACATCACACAACACCCAGTCATCACGAGAGACACGTTAGGAACCACGTGAAAATTACGACTGTAAAAACGAGTATGTGAAAGGTTACGATTCAGGACCTTCGAAAATTTATTTATACATTTCAGTCCCGCAACCTCTTAGTTTCCGAGATACCGTAGAATCAGTAATTTCCTTTCGGTGATTGTAGACTAAAGAAACAAAAGCTTTGATGATTGAGGCGCTGTCCTAGTGTTATGAGGCCTACCCTGAAATCACAGTCAATATCTATGCACATACGTCCGATTGGCACTTGTACCAAATGTTTTTTTGCATAAAGATCCGGGACACAGAATGGCACGCCATAAAAGCAGAGGAGAAAATGTGACGCATGCATAGCTTCGTGGATACTATTGTTGATCTACTTTTTATTAACGTGGCAGATGGCAGTTTCAGTGCTGAGAGGTATTTCTCGGATTCAGATATGAAAGTTTTCAGAATTACCAGACGTTAAGTAATACATTTATATATTTAATAGTACGATGAAATCCCTGCAGTACGTTTTTGAGTCACACATACCTCGCGCAGAAAAATTACTCTGCGTTTGAATTCGGAATTTTCATTACTCTTGGTTTTAATTAAAGTGCTACGTTAGCTAAGAACGAGATGGTGTTTGCTTTCCATTTGGTCCCCTAAGAAGCGTGCGGTATTGCTGAATACTATTTTATTCTGTTTAAAAACTGAATAACAATCGAAGCTATATTCTTTCTGTGCTCGTCTCTTTTTACATCACAACTGCAACTGCTCGCATCACTGTGGGTTGGTTGGACCAGCTGGCTGACCTGTGCTGGCCTAAGTTAAATGCGCCAGACCGAGCGAGGTGGCGCAGTGGTTAGCACAGTGGACTTGCATTCGGGAGGACGTTGGTTCAAACTCGCGCCCGGCCATTCTGGTTTAGGTTTTCCGTGATTTCCATAGATCGTTCCAGGCAAGTGCCGGGATGGTTCCTTTGAAAGGGCACGGTCCATTTCCTTCCCTTCACGATCCTGTAAAGCGAACTCAATACCGCATATTGAAATGCATCATGAGTAGGTAGTACGGAATCGCACAACTGTTGCTGTCAATCACTTTGTTACTCTGATCCAGATGCAGGGGCGCTGCAGGGAGAGCGGCCCTGATCGAAACGAACACGTTTATTTCTGACAAGGGAAACTCCTCATCGCACCCCCTCAGATTTTGTGGTAAATGGGCCCAGTGGGCAGCCCGCCAAAATCTGAACACAGATCAAGCACGAAGACTGGATGAAGGTCTACTGAACTGTGGAAAAAAGGAAAAATAGAAACAGAGAATGGTCCAAGGATAAGACTGCAATACGGAGCAGTTATAACAGCAACGGCGTCGTGGTTAATAATCTACGCCAATTATGCCAGCGCACTTGACATCCACGAAGGCGATCTACGGCTTTCTTCAGCAGCACAGGACACCGAATGCGTTGAGGGGAAGCATCCCCGCGTCGACTGGCGTGCCGTTTAGCGATCGGCGTGCGCTCCTATCTTGACACTGACGTCCAGTCTGTCAATGGGAAGCAAGTTCACTATGTGATCAAAAGCTTCCGAACACACCTAAAAGTATACGTTTTTCATATTAGGTGCATTGTGCTGCCACATAGTGCCAGGTACACCATATCAGCGACCTCAGCAGTCATCAGACATCGTGAGGCAGCAGAATGGGACGGTCTGCGGAACTCACAGACTTCGAACGTGGTCAGGTGATTGGGCGTCACTTGCGTCAAACGTCTGTACGCGAGATTTCAACACTCCTAAACATCCCTTGGTCCACTGTTTCCGATGTGATAGTGGAGTGGAAACGTGAAGGGACACGTACAGCACAAAAGCGTACAGGTCGACCTCGTCTGTTGACTGACAGAGACCGTCGACAGTTGAAGAGGGTCGTAATGTGTAATAGGCAGACATCTATCCCGACCATCACACAGGAATTTAAAACTGCATCAGTATCCACTGCAAGTACTATGACAGTTAGACGGGAGGTGAGAAAACTTGGATTTCATGGTCGAGCGCCGGCCGCGGTGGTCTCGCGGTTCTAGGCGCTCAGTCCGGAACCGCGCGACTGCTACGGTCGCAGGTTCGAATCCTGCCTCGGGCATGGATGTGTGTGATGTCCTTAGGTTAGTTAGGTTTAAGTAGTTCCAAGTTCTAGGGGACTGATGACCGCAGCTGTCGAGTCCCATAGTGCTCAGAGCCATTTGAACCATTTTTTTTTTTCATGGTCGAGCGGCTACTCGGAAGCCACACATCACGCCGGTAAATACTAAACGACGCCTCGTTTGGTGTAAGGAGCGTAAACATTGGACAATTGAACAGTGGAGAAAAGTTATGTCGAGTGACGAATCACGGTACACAATGTAGCGATCCGATCGCAGGGTGTGGGTATGGTGAATGCCCGCTGAACGTAATCTGCCAGAGTGTGTAGTGGCAACAGGAGGCGGTGGTGTTATGGTGTGGTCGTGTTTTTCATGGAGGGGGCTTGTGCCCCTTGTTGTTTTGCGTGGCACTATCACAGCACAGGCCCACAATGATGTTTTAGGCACCTTCTTTCTTCTCACTGTTGAACAGCAATTCGGGGATGGCGATTGCATCTTTCAACACGTTCGAGAAGCTGTACATAATGTACTGCCTGTGGCGGATGGGTTACACGATAATAATATCCCTGCAATGGACTGGCCTGCACAGAGTCCTAACCTTCGGGATGTTTTGGAACGCCGACTTCGTGCCAGGCCTCACCAACCGACATCGATACCTCTCCTCAGTGCAGCACTCCGTGAAGAATGGGCTGCCGATCCCCAAGAAACCTTCCAGCACCTGATTGAACGTATGCCTGCGAGAGTGGAAGCTGTCATCAAGCTAAGGGTGGGCCAACACCACAATGAATTCCAGAATTACCGTTGGAGGGCGCCACGCACTTGTAAATCATTTTCAGCCAGGTATCCGGGTACTTTTGATGACATAATGTATGCCGGTCACGCCTTCGGGGGATTCACCTCGCAGACACCCCGTTGTGTGTCACCTATGATGTCTTGGACACAGACGAGTTTCGTCTGGTGTGCAGATCGGCAAGAGATGTCTGGTTATTTGTGCGAGAGATGATGTCCCTAACTCCTCATCATATACCTACTCACCTGCTCCTCTTCCCGGACGTGGGATACTTCCTACAAGCGAAGACGAACTCTACGAAATGGATTTGTGGATACACAGCTCACTATTTCTTTGCTGATGGCGAGAAAAGTATCCTTGATTTTTGGCATCTCCTTACCACTAGAGTGCACGGCTCGCTCAGCGAGTAAAACAGTCGTTTATTTTCAACGCTTGACTCGCTACAGTGCCGCCGTCTCGTGTGTTTCTCAGGTATGAATTCCAGTTCCCGCTAGTAGCGTTCCGACTCCAACGGCGCAAAGATGTGTTAAATGAATTGTCGTTGAAGTCGGTGGGTTACGTCTGTAGCCCGCGCGACCATCCGTGGAAGTTAAATTTCTGATTGCACAAGTTGTGAAATTGAGGTAAATATGATACAATTACTGTAATAAATACTACAAAAGCGTTGCGCATTTTATAGTATTGTCATTTATCCGCACTTTTGCAGTGAGTCATTTCTTATTCTTCGAGTTGTATTTTTAGATGGTGGGTTATATAAATGAGATGGATGAACAGATTTAGAGATAGCTAGTAGAGGATGATGTTCATGGCGATGTTTTGAGCGAAAGTGAGGAGGAAGAACGGCTTGTGGAACAAAATGTCCCACCTGTGTCTCCTCAAGAGTCTGATAGGGAACAGGAAGGCGAGGAAGAAGATGCAGATGAAATATACTTCTGTCGGCTTTGGCTAGCTTACAATCTCATAACGGCACGAAATAGAACAAGTTCCCACCACCCACCTCAAGAACCAGACCTCACAACTTCTTGGCTCGTCCACCAGGCCCAACTGGTTTGGCTAAGGACGTTAAAACAGTTCTTCTATCACGTTTATTTTTCGATGATGATGTTTCTCTCCTAAGTGTACCTTATAAAGTTCTATCTTTAATAATACTTGAAAAACTTAAACAATTTGCAAAAGATATTGTAGGAGAGTACCAGGCAGGATTCCAGGAAGGACGATCGACCATCGATCAAATTTTCGCCATGAGGCAAATCTGGGAAAAGTGCTGGGATCTCAACCATCGGTTTCTGATGACGTTTGTGAACTTCTCAAAGGCTTATGACAGTATCCACAGATGATGTATGTACAACATCCTGAGAGAGCTTGGTATACCAATGAAGTTAATAAATATGGTCAAGGTGCGCACAGTGTAGACAATAGTCAATGTCAAATACCAAGGGGAGCTGTCCGAGTAATTCCATATCAGAACGGGTGTGAGACAAGGTGATGTTATTTCACCACTGTTATTTAATCTGGTCCTAGAGAAAGCAATATGAGAAATGAAAAGAGAAAACATGGGGTTGACGCTAAATGGTAGGACAGATTTATTGGGTTATGTAGACGACATCGCAGTTCTAGCAGAACCAGAGGAAGAGATGGCAGAAACTCTAAAGGATAAAGCGCAAAATGTAAGTAAGATCGGGTTACGGATTAATGCGGAAATGACCGAGGTAATGGAGGTATCAAGAGAAGCCCCTAATGACATCAAATGGCTCTGAGCACTATGGGACTTAACTTCTGAGATCATCAGCCCCCTGGAACTTAGAACTACTTAAACCTAACTAACCTAAGGACATCACACACATCCATGCACGAGGCAGGATTCGAACCTGCGACCGTAGCGGTCGCGCAGACTGTAGCGCTAGAACCGCTCGGCCAGCATGGCCGGCCCTAACGACATCCCGTTACAGGTAGGGATATGGAAATTCGCTGAAGTGGAAAATTTTAAATTCCTTGGTACATGGTTCAACAGGCAAAATAATTTAAAACAGGAAATAAACCAACGTATTGTGAATTGGTCTAAAACTTATTTCAGTATAAAGCAAGTCATCCAAGAATCTGTCAATTAAGACCAAACTTAAAACATACAATGCCGTGATAGAGCCAGTATTGTTGTATGGAACAGAAACCCTAAGCACAACAAAGAAGGATGAAGAAAAGTTGTTGGTCTTTGAAAGAAAAATTATGAGAAGTATCTTTAGACCTGTCCAGAAATGGAGCTCGTGGAGACGTAGAAAAAACCAAGAAATGTATGAGCTGATGAGGCAACCGAACATCGTTCAAAAATTGAAAGCGCGGAGAATATTAGCAGGCCACGTTGCTAGGAAACCAGAAACCTCTCGGGCAGAAGCCGTACTTATGGGAAGACCTGATGATACCCATCCAATCGGAAGACCCGGGAAGCGATGGGAGGAGGAGCTACAGAAAGACCTCTGCCAGCTAGGAGTCCGTGACACTGGATCCAAAGTGCACGACATCACCGTCTATGGAGGAGCACTGTGAGGTCGGCGCATAATCTACAGGGTCCTCAATCGCCGATTTGATTGATTTGATGTTTGGAACAGTCTCGTTGATTCGCCAACCATTTACAATGACACCATAAAAAGCAAACATCAAAGAGACAGAGATGCATCTCATACTGACCTGATAGAAATCAAGGCGTTTATAGGCATTTTATTAGTACTTGGAACTTCCTTGCAGGGCGAAGGAATCAACAGGGCTTTTGGGATAATTCGAAAGATACTGGCATTCAATTAGTATATGCAGCTGTCTCTCAGAGTAGATTCCGGTTCCTATTGCGAGCTCTCGGCTTTGATGATGTAAGAGACAGGCAGTCTCGTCAAGCAAACGGCCGATTGACTGCAGTATGCCAAATTACTAACATGGTGCTTCAAAATTGCAAGAAACATTACACTTCAAGTGAAAATCTTTCGACTGGCGACCAGTTAGTTGCTTTCAAGGACCGCTGCGGTTTCGTGATAAACGTGGCAAACAAACAAAGTCCGGTATAAAGATCATTATGGTGGGGGACGTCAAATATCCATATGCTTATAATTTTGAGATTTACGGAGGCATGCAACCAGAAGGACAATTTAGAGAATCAAATAAAGTGCCTGATATGGTCCATCAAATTCTGAGGCCATTATATAGCCTGGGATGCAATATTACTATGGACATGTGGTTTACTAGTGTGCCTGCATACAAAGAACTGTTCACTCACAATATTACGGCCGTAGAAACACTAAGAAAGAATAAAGCAGACACACCTGAATTGTTCAAAACAACATAAACCGAGAAATAAACGAATCCGCCTTCGGGTTTGAATCTGATTGCACGCTAGTCAGTTATGTGCGAAGGTGATTGGTTGGTTGGTTTTGAGGGAAGAGACCAGACAGCGAGGTCATCGGTCTCATCGGATTAGGGAAGGAAGTCGACCGTGCCCTTTCAGAGGAACCATCCCGGCATTTGCCTGGAGCGATTTAGGGAAATCACGGAAAACCTAAATCATGATGGCCGGACGCGGGATTGAACCGTCGTCCTCCCGAATACGAGTCCAGTGCGCTAACCACTGCGCCACCTCGCTCGGTGCGAAGGTGAAATAAAGTAGTTTTGTGGTTGTCTACGCTTCACAATGATGACAAAATTAATGCTGCTAGTGGAGATGCTAGAAAACAAGAAATCATCACATTTTATAACCAAAGTGTGGCGTCGATATTTTTGATAAAATGTGTAGACACTACGACGTTACTCGAAACAATCTCCGATGGCCTCCCTCACTGTTTCACAATTTTATCAATATGGTGGGCATAAATGGTCTTGTGATTTGTCAGATGAATAACTCTGAAGCGAAAGTCGTCCGCCGTTGCTACCTGTAAGAAGTTGGATTCGCACTTGCAAGACCTTCTATTGAGCGTCGAAAATCGCAGCAGAACATACCCAGACCTATCAAACTGAAAGGCAGAGTACTTCTCGGACTTCCAGAACAACCTATGCACTCTGTTACACTTGCTCAAGGAGGAGTTGGCCGCTGCTCTTTTTGTAGCAGAGCTAGCGGTTGCAGCACGCGTGAACAATGCAGAGGATGTACGAGACGTATTTGTAGCGATCATCGGGCAGTCTTGTGCCGTGAATGTATGCCAACCGAATGAAGATAATCGTGAAAAATCGTTTACTGGTACCAACAGAAGACCAGAAATCAGGAAACTAATAAGTATTATTTTTGAAATTAAAATTATGTGAACGTCGTCAAAACCGGTGCTTGAAAATTGATTTTTTAAAAAATTTTTTTATTTCTTTGTTTTCTATAGTGAAAAAGTTAAATTTTATTAATTTTATTTCTAAAGGTGATAAAAATAAGAATTCTTGGTATTTATACAAAGTGTATTTTTTAAATTATGTCCTAATTTGTAAATAACGCAATTTCTTGTTGTGCTACGTACGTAGCCCCCGCTTGCGCTCAAGCAGTGTTTATGGGCGCGTGCATTCTACATCTACATCTACCATCTACATTTATACTCCGCAAGCCACCCAACGGTGTGTGGCGGAGGGCACTTTACGTGCCACTGTCATTACCTCCCTTTCCTGTTCCAGTCGCGTATGGTTCGCGGGAAGAACGACTGTCTGAAAGCCTCCGTGCGCGCTCTAATCTCTCTAATTTTACATTCGTGATCTCCTCGGGAGGTATAAGTAAGGGGAAGCAATATATTCGATACCTCATCCAGAAACGCACCCTCTCGAAACCTGGCGAGCAAGCTACACCGCGATGCAGAGCGCCTCTCTTGCAGAGTCTGCCACTTGAGTTTGCTAAACATCTCCGTAACGCAATCACGGTTACTAAATAACCCTGTGACGAAACGCGCCGCTCTTCTTTGGATCTTCTCTATCTCCTCCGTCAATCCGATCTGGTACGGATCGCACACTGATGACCAATACTCAAGTATAGGTCGAACGAGTGTTTTGTAAGCCACCTCCTTTGTTGGTGGACTACATTTTCTAAGCACTCTCCCAATGAATCTCAACCTGGTACCCGCCTTACCAACAATTAATTTTATATGATCATTCCACTTCAAATCGTTCCGCATGCATACTCCCAGATATTTTACAGAAGTAACTGCTACCAGTGTTTGTTCCGCTATCATATAATCATACAATAAAGGATCCTTCTTTCTATGTATTCGCAATACATTACATTTGTCTATGTTAAGGGTCAGTTGCCACTCCCTGTACCAAGTGCCTATCCGCTGCAGATCTTCCTGCATTTCGCTACAATTTTCTAATGCTGCAACTCCTCTGTATACTACAGCATCATCCGCGAAAAGCCGCATGGAACTTCCGACACTATCTACTAGGTCATTTATATATATTGTGAAAAGCAATGGTCCCATAACACTCCCCTGTGGCACGCCAGAGGTTACTTTAACGTCTGTAGACGTCTCTCCATTGATAACAACATGCTGTGTTCTGTTTGCTAAAAACTCTTCAATCCAGCCACACAGCTGGTCTGATATTCCGTAGGCTCTTACTTTGTTTATCAGGCGACTGTTAATGAACGCCATTGTGAGGTTGTCCGCAATCCAAAATACAGACAATTTTTCTCCAGTTTCCTTTGCAGTGTCTTCCTTAAGCCACACCAGAGCTGGGGTGTTCCCCGCGTCTTCCACGCTTAGAACCGATATATTCCCTGGTCGTCGGAATGTTCTCGGAAAAGCTGTTAAGGCGATAGTCTCAATGAGTCTGAGGTCTTGCTGCGCCCTCCTCCTCGCAACGCCGGTTTCCTGCTATTCCCAGTGATATTAATGTAATAAATAAATAAATAAACAAACCATTGATGTTCAGTGTACCGCTACTGCACGTCCCCTAGCCTACGCTTTCCTTGGATCCTGGAGGGTGGGAACGCTACACGGTGGCCAAGCCTCCACTGTTTACTGTGCGCGCCAGGGAGGTTCCTACAAAAAAGATGACGATCCGTGTCAAACCTACTTCGTGCCAATTTTTTTTTCGCTGTTCGCTGTATTGAGATTTGTATCTGTGTCGCGATATCCGTTTGCAGCAACGATGTGTAAGGGTGTCGGGAAGGGACCTATAATGACAGTTGACTCTGCACAAGTACTTTATTAGCAGCCGAAAGGAAGTGGCTTTCGAACGGGAACCGCAAATGTTTGATGACAAGGCGACAAGTCAACCAAACCCTCCACTACAAAACACGTCTGGTGTGTCATACACGACATTAGTGACAGTACGTGAGTCGTATGATAGGAATCTCTAACCGACGCACCTAATTTGTACGCCAGGCAAGTGAGTGAGATGTGCCTCCTTGCCCGATTTAGATGTTCGTACGAATGTGGAAGCGACCACTCCCAAGGAAATGATGAAAACAATTAGCTGTAACAAATGAACGTGACAGTTTCACAAGCAAACAGATTCTCTCTGCTCTGTCAAAGCATATATTTTTTAACGTTTTTGAAGTTGCGCTCCGTTTTGGAAGTTTTGACTCTTGAATTCATTTGTTGCAACACAGTTCACACCCGCTTATTTGTCGTTTTCATTTCTGTGAGACGTCCATTTGGTATCGCCTGCTCTCGCTATTCATGAAGTTTACTTGCGACGGTAACGTATTCTTACCGCGTCGTATTCTATATAACCAATGTAAAGTATAAAAACCGCCAAGGCTACAGAAAAAGGACAAACATTTCAATGACCGGGCGGACTGTTTATAACCTTGTGAAAACAAATAAATAAATAGGACGGGAGAGTTTTGAATACGGCTCGTCCTCTTCACAGTCCAATACCATGACCACTTAACCACGACATTGCATAATTTGATACACTGAAACGCCAAAGAAACTGGTTCAAAAAAGGCTCTAAGCACTATGGGACTTAACATCTGAGGTCATCAGTCTCCTAGACTTAGAACTACTTAAAACTAACTAACCTAAGGACATCACACACACATCTATGCCCGAGGCAGGATTCGAACCTGCGACCGTAGCAGCAGCGTGGTTCCGGACTGAAGCGCCTAGAACCACTCGGCAAAGAAACTGGCATAGGCATGTGTAATCAAATACAGATATATGCAAACAGGCAAAATACGGTGCTGCGGCCGGCAACGGATATATAAGACAAGTGTCTGGCTTCGAATCCTGCCTCGGGCATGGAGGTGTGTGGTGTCCTTAGGTTAGTTAGGAGTAAGTAGTTCTAAGTTCTAGTGGACTGATAACCTCAGACGTTAAGCCTCATAGTGCTCAGAGCCATTTGAACCATTTGAGCAAGTGTCTGGCGCAGTTGTTAGATCAGTTACTGGTGTGACAATGGCAGGTTATCTACATTTAAGTGAGACTGAACGTGGTGTTATAGTCGGCGGACAAGCAATAGGACCCAGCATCTCGGAGGTAGCGATGAAGTGGGGATTTTCCGGTGCGACCATTTCACGAGTGTACCGTGAATATCAGGACCCGGTAAAACATCAAATCGCTGTGGCCGGAAAAAGATCCTGCAAGACCGGGACTAACGAGGAATGAAGAGAATCGTACAACGTGACTGGAGCGCAATCCTTCCGCAGATTGCTGCAGATTTCAGTTCTGGACCATCAGCAAGTGTCAGCAGCGAGCGAACCCTTCAATAAAACACCAAAGCTATGAGCTTTCGGAGCTCAAGGCCCAATCGAGTACCCTTTCTGACTGTACGACACAAAGCTTAACGCCTCGCCTGGGCCCGTCAACACTGACATTGGACTGTTGATGACTGGAATACGACTCTGACAGGTGAACGAACGTAAGCATCCTGTCTGATCACCTGCATCCATTCATGTCCATTGTGCATTCCGACGAACTTGGGCAATTCCAGCAGAATTGCTACAGAGTGGCTCCAGGATCGTTCTTCTGAGTTTAATCATTTCCACTGACTACCAGACTCCCCAGACTTTAACATTATTGAGTGTATCTGGGATGCCTTGCAACGTACTGTTCAGGAGCGACCTCCACTCCCTTGTACAATTTTTGACGGACTATCCTCTGGGCCTTCTTACCACTAAATCTGAGGGGGGTGCGGTGGGGAATTACTCTTGTGAGAGTCGCGTCCAGTGACTCCGGCTGGGTTCGGGCAACGCCGGCAGAATTCGGCTGTTGCTTCGAGTAGCAGTCATTGAAAGAAGCCTTTATAGCAGCTGTTTTTACTCGGTGTCCTTCAGGAACCAGCGAAACAAGTATCGTCAAAGCTGATTCATTTTTGACATGTTATCTATTGCGGCGGGAACAAAGTGAGTGACTTTTACAAAACAGTTTCATGCAAACATCAGTAAAGCTTCCAAAGTGACATCGTCTCTTACTAAGTTTTCTCTTCTTCCACAGGATAACCACAGCATTTAGGAAAAGACTATGTAACATCAGTATGACCTAAATTGTTTTTGTAATACCATTTAGCCTGAAGATAAGGTATTCCCTCGAAACATGTGGCTAAATAAATATTATTTAATTTTGAAATATCACAATAACTTTGACGAATAAGGAAATGATAAGCAGCTCATCATAAAGCTGACGAAAAAAAGTGAGGAGATGCACGCGAATTAAAATTTTTACTGAGTAGCTCCTTTAAAATCGTTTGAGAGAGATTGAAGATTGTCCGGCTTAGGCATTTGGCCGGTCGGAGTGGCCGCGCGGTCCTAGGCGCTACAGTCTGGAACCGAGCGACCGCTACGGCCGCAGGTTCGAATCCTGCCTCGGGCATGGATGTGTGTGATGTCCTTAGGTTAGTTAGGTTCAATTAGTTCTAAGTTCTAGGCGACTGATGACCTCAGAAGTTAAGTCGCATAGTGCTCAGAGCCATTTTTTTGGCATTTGCCCTCCACGCAGTCAAGTGAGGCTGCTGGGTGCCCCACAATATCTGGAAGCCAAGCAGAGTCGCGGCAGCTGCCCACCGTGCAGCTGCACTCCCCTCTGTTGCGTCGCTCGGCTATTAATCCGGCGCTCACAAAGAGAAAGAGACAGAGAATGGTTCCAGCAGTAATCGCTGAACATTTTGATCGCTTTATCATTTTCACATTCCCTAAAGAAGGATAACAAATCTTGTGTAAAGAAGCCACAGAACAAACACAAAAAACCAAAAGAAACGTACCCTTCTCCGAGGATCGTACATGTGCTATCGAAGTTCGTAGGCACGTTCGCTGATCATCTTTCCATTATTTGCAATGAAATATATTTTTTTTCATAATGGACACCACAGGAAGAAATTTAGTAAGAGAAGGTGGCACTTTTCACTTTTCCTGTATTTGTTTTATTGGTACACAACTATTGTCTACATTTTAGGGTATTCTCAAATGTTATGTGGGACAAAACGAGAAAAACACAGATTTAAAGAGGTTGTCAATTCAATACATATGGCACATTTTTCGCTTACAGAAAATCACTTGGAAGTGATCTAAAAGGCAAAATTAGTTGCGATCCATTAAGCTGAACACAGCAAAAGCGAAAAATTGCCACGTTGTTTAAAAAAAGTTGTTTTATTTGTAGTAACAGTGTGCAAATTTTTTCGGCAGCTTTCAATATCTTCCTAAAGAGTAAAAGATGTTGCAAAAAGTGCGGCTCGAACGTACACAGACGGTAGATGATTACGATCTGAATGGAAAGCCCGCCATCCAGAATTAACAACGATCAAAATCACTAATTATTCGGTTTGCTTGAAAATACTAGGTTATGGGTCTTCTAGGTATACTAAAATTTCCATATTTACATATAGTGTTATAACGATTTGAAAATTTCGAAAACGATCCTGTGTCATGACTGTCGATTTTGTTTTTATTGAAACGTAAAAGTAGTGAATTAAACCGGCTGTACCCAAGCTCGTCGGTAGAAATCGGTAGATCGCAGGGTCTGGTTTACCTTCGAGTACTTGTGTGGAACTACTCCTACCCCCCCCCCCCCCCCCCCTCTATCCACCACTATTTTTTCCTGTTGACGGAACTGACGTCTCCCTGCATAGGCCCCACAACACAGCGGAAGAATTGACGCCTGCGGAGGAAGACAGGACAGGCAGACAGCGGGAGAAAAAGGGAGGGGGAGATGGCTGGCGCACAGCTGTACTCATATCAGTGGAATGTTCTTCAGCCAATCCTGGTGCGACGGGGCAGTCCACAGTCGTCCCGGAAGTACAGGTCTCCTATCGGTTGAAGAAGCCCAACAAACCGATGTACTTCATTGCAGAGTAGCTTCTGCGCAGTTCGCCAGCGGCAAACGATGACTTAAGTACGTACCAGCGGCACGATTTTATCGTTCGTAAGCATTCATCACTCTACCGTACCTTCAGCGCAGGCTTGATCAATGTCCTCTTAGCAGGCGGCACGCGTCGCCTCTTGTGATTTCCGACGTACACGAGTCATGTTACTGACACTGCAAGCTGCGAAGTATCACCAATAACTTTGCCACTACACGATGTTAATTTAATGAGTTTATTGCATACTGTTTGTTTAACGAAAATTTTCCTTGATGTATATATATACATAATCGCTCCAAAAAGTACTGGCACACGTGCGTATTTATCGTTGCTGGTTACAAACGCCGCACCTTCCGGTACACAGCACATATACGTGATACCTCACATACCAGACATTACAATTCTGTCCACAGTGCCTACCATTAACAAAGAAATGACGTGCTAAGGGCAAACATGTATCTCCTCTGCACACAAAAAGTATTGGCACAGAGCGTGGCTTCTCCGTATATTGCTGGGTTTTCAGGTACCGGAACGCCATCTGCTGACGCAGTAGACACTGCGAGTTGTTGACGGCCCAGTCGCTAGTATGTTGTAGAGTTGGGCAACATGACTCTCTTTCCCGATTCGATTCCTACGATTCAATCTCACATTGCGAATCGATTCCTACGATTCGTTCACGATTCATTCTAGTCTGCGATGGCACGATTCTTACGGAATGCAAAAAGTTCTACATCTTACTCACAGATGGCAGGACATGTCTGAAATTGTCAATGGGCTTGGAATCGAACTGTGTCATGACAAGATATGCCAGAAATAGTTTATTTATGAGTAAATATGCATATGACGTTACAAGTCGATTTATACGTGTAATGCCTTAATTGATGAAAGGTCACGTTTGATTTGATTGCATCTATTGTTTTATTACAGTATGCCAGGGAAGAGGAGTCGATTTGTGCGAAAGATGGTGCAAAATTAAGTGGTATGCTAGTTTGGTTGTGTGGCTTGAACGTATCTAACTACAGACGTCTGTTTTATAGTAACTAAATCTAGCAGTGTGGGAGACGTGGTTTGGCTCATATCATCCTATGTTTTTCTGTGCTAAGATGTCTTTCCAAGTCCACATCACCCTTGTAATTCACAACGCAGTTGACAGCCCTCCCACACAGAAAATTTTGCGTGCTGTAAAAGTAAAGACACCTATATACAGATAAACATAAAAACCATATATATTGTAAAATTGACTTTTTACGAAGGAATGGAACTATGTAGGTGAACTCAAAAAGCAAACACCAGTCTAAATACAAAATTTCATCCAAATCGTTAGGACCGTTTTCGAGATACGCGAAATATATATAATCCAAGTGCTATTGCTCGTGTGTAAAGGTGTGTGTGTTTTGCATTGCATCTTCAACAAATAAGAGGTACGTATTTATTCATCATACTTGGATTTCTTGATTTTAATCGTGTGTATTGGGAGCTGTGAACTCGCTGTATATCGTTTCTGTCATCACTAGTTCGTGTATTACTCGCGCAAACAAAGCTGACGTCGGCGCGGTGGCTGACGGTAGCGATAGTAAATGTGAAATGCCTTTACGCTTGTTCCCGCCAGCCACCGCCAAGTGTCAGCTTGGTTTTCACGAGTAATATTACGGCCCACGAACTTTGTTTGTTCCGAGCTTCCTTTGTTCACACGCATCCTCCACTTGACTGCCATCTGGCGGTCGTAATCATTCGGCACGACTCGGCATGATTCGGAAGTTGCCTTCGAAGCATAGCGTACTAAGAATCTATGAATCGTTGGAACTTGGAATCGTCACGACTCGAAAACACGCAATCGTTCTTACGATTCTTTTGAATGACGAATCGTCCGAATGACGATTCGATTCTTACGATTCTTTATTTGGAGTCGTTCAAATGAACGACTCATTCACGAATCGCCACATCTGTAGTATGTTGCTGTATTGCGCGACAGTGGTCAGCATGGGGCCGAAGAAGAAGGAACATTCAGTGGCGCTGCGTGAGAGAGTGGTATTGCTCCATTCACAACGGAGAAGCTATCGACAAATCGGAGCAGAGGTGTCTGTTGGCTACACCACGGTACGAGCGAGCCGTCATTCATAAAAATAAGAGACTGGAACAAAGGTGAATAAGTGTCGTTCTGGACGTCCAAAAGTGTTTACAACCCGAGAGCGTCGCCGTATCATCGCACTTGCTCGGAAGGAACCTGCTACAAGTGCAGCAACTATTGCTAAGGTTGTTCAGGCAACTTCCGACAAGACGGTTAGTGTTCATACTATACGAAATGTGTTGAATGAGGCTGACAGGCATGGACGTTCTCCCAGGAAAAAGCCATACATATCGGAAATTAACCGGCAGAAACGCCTGCAGTTTGCCAAGGACTACATCAGCAAGCCGATGGAGAGAGAACACTGTGATATTTAGCGACGAATCGAAGTTCAATGTGTTCGGATTTGATGCAAGAAAAAAAAGTTTGGCGCAAGCCGAATACGCACCTCGACATCAAACACATGCATCCCACAGTCAAACAAGTTGGGGGCGGTATCATGGTCTAGGGCTCTATGGCGGCGTCCGGCGTTGGAAATCTAGCTGTAATCCACGGTACAATGGATCATATGAGATACATCGACCTGTTGCGAGGTAATTTACACGCTAGTGCACAGACATTGGACCTTACTGGGATGTTTCATTTCCAGCAAGACAACGATCCAAAACAAAGCCATGAAAACCCGAGAGTGGTTACTGTACAACGCCCCCAGAAAGGTTCTAAAACCAACTCAGAGCCCTGATTTGAAAAATGGTTCAAAAGGCTCTGAGCACTATGGGACTTAGCTGCTGAGGTCATCAGTCCCCTAGAACTTAGAACTACTTAAACCTAACTAACCTAAGGACATCACACACATCCATACCCGAGGCAGGATTCGAACCTGCGACGTAGCGGTCGCACGGTTCCAGACTGTAGCGCCTAGAACCACTCGGCCACCCCAGCCGGCCCTGATTTGAACCCCACTGAGAACCTGTGGGCTCATCTTGACACGCAAGTCAGAAGAAGGCGTCCGTCTGGTAAAAACGACTTGGAGAAAGTGCTCCTGGAGGAGTGGTTGAAAATTACCCCTGATATCATAAAGCATTCCTACTCGTTTACGTGCTGTTATAGATGCTAAAGGGATGCACACTAGCTATTAGAAGGTGAACATCAATGAAGAAAACGAACACACTGTCCGATTCATACGCGTGTGCCAATACTTTTTTGGATGCAGAAGAGCGATGTTTATTTTCATAACATTGTATGTTACTTTACGTACAGGTGATTTGGACATATTTGTAACCTATGTAATGTAAGGTGGCACGCGTCTGGGTTCTGTTCTGAAATATATGTTTCGTTTAACCTACAACCACTAAAATGTAACTGTGCCAATACTTTTCGGTGCGATTGTACGCCGCGGACATATGGCGAGCGCGCAGTTCATCGCGCCGTCCTCTTCAATAGCCACCTGGCCGACAGCCGTCCTCTGCAACAAAAAGTTTGAAGGCGTACCACATCTCCTGCGGCGATTATAATCTTACAATGTCATAATTAAAGGAATAATGGATGTAATTAACGTCTTTAAAATTTTACTCAGTCTCCTCTTAGCCGCACTCTCGATCTACTTAAACTTTTTACGAAATGATTTAAGATTTGTTATTTCATGGCCTACCATTATACAGGGTGTCTCAAACCTTTTGCGTCAAATTGAAACAGATGGTAGTGAGTCCACAATCGAATACATTGATAAAGGGAACCATTGCTCGGAAAAGCATATTTATTGTGCATAAACAACGCACACTGCGTAACAACAACATACCTCACAGTAATTGTTCAGTGACAACCCTCAGATTCATTGCATACATGGCAAAGATGCATGCAGCTCTGCCGCATTCTCTCAAAGATCTCTGTTGTACCTGGAGACAGGCAGCTTGGATCCTAGCACGCAGGTCTTCATCCTGGCCATGGGACAGGGTACTTGGTGTTCAGGTACTGGTGAACATTAACATCGAAGTGGGCTGTGTTGAAACCACACCCTTTCGCGAACAAGGGGTGCATACTCCAAGAGCTGTTGCATCACATCTCGCAGGAAAACCAGGTGGTGGATCAGTCAAATAGGGGGGGGGGGAGCACAAAATAAGGTCTTATAAGGTGATCTTGAACAATGCCTGCCCATACGTTGACAGCGAATCGTTCCAGGGTACAAAAGACACCTGGCACCTTTGCGAGAGTGAGGCAGAAGTGTGTGCGCCGCTGCAGTGCAAGCTGTATATGTCTATAACACAATACATATGCATTTCCGACCTTTAGTTCTCTATCTCAGTATAATCGGTCGTGGACCACTATCACTTGTTTAATTTGACCCAAAAGGTTCGAGACACCCTGTATATCTCCGACGAATCTAACCGCAATTGAAGTGTCAGTGAAACTAATTAACAATCATGTAATTACGCATAATATGTACGCTGTGTATGTCTGTAA
Organism: Schistocerca piceifrons; assembly: GCF_021461385.2. Taxonomy (NCBI): domain Eukaryota; kingdom Metazoa; phylum Arthropoda; class Insecta; order Orthoptera; family Acrididae; genus Schistocerca; species Schistocerca piceifrons. Next base: position 848,904,860 of record NC_060138.1, read on the forward strand.
CACAATACATGTGCATTTCCGAACTTTAGTTCTCTGTCTCAGTATAATTGGTCGTGGTTCCACTGTCACACCCTGTATGTCTCCGGCGTATTTTAGTTGTGTTTTGTCAGAATTATCACAATCTGCTTGCATCAGCCTTACATTTATTGGAAAAAGTCTTTACATTGTGATGTAGATGAAGAATTTGAGAGACTATCTTTGTTTTTATAGTACTTTGCTGAGTTCTAATCCAAAACCAGAATTTTGGTGATTCGGCGATTGGAGAGGGAATGAATAGAGTATATGAATGCTAAAAACATTTAATTACAACTACACTGAAGAACCATAGAAACTGGTATAGGCATGGTTATTCAAATACAGATATATGTAAACAGGCATAATATGGCGCTGCCGTCGGAAATGCCTATGTAAGACAAGTGTCTGGCGCAGTTGTTAGATCGGTTACTGCTGTTACAGTGGCCGGGTATCAAGATTTAAGAGAATCTGATCGTGGTGTTATAGTCGGCGCACGAGCGACGGGACACAGCATCTCCGAGGTAGCGATGAAGTGGGGATTTTCCCGTACGATCATTTCACGAGTGCACCGTGAATATCAGGAATCCGGAAAAACATCAAGTCTCCGACATCGGTGCTGCCGGAAAGAGATCCTCCAAGTACGGGACCAGCGATGACTGAAGACAATCGTTCAGCGTGACAGAAGTGCAACCCTTCCGCAAATTGCTGCAGGTTTCGGTGCTGTGCCGTCAACAAGTCTCAGCGTGCGAACCATTCAACGAAACATCATCGATATGGGCTTTAGGAGCCGAAGGCCCACTCGTGTACCCTTGATGACTGCACGACACAAAGCTTTACGCTCCGCCTGCCTCCGTCAACACCGACTTTGGACTGTTGGTGACAGGAAACATGTTGCCTGGTCGGACGAGTGTCGTTTCCAGTTGTATCGAGCGGATGGACGTGTACGGGTATGGAGACAACTTCATGAATCCACTGACCCTGCATCTCAGCAGGGGACTATTCAAGCTGGTAGAGGCTCTGTGATGGTGTGGGGTGTGTGCAGTTGAATCTATGTGGGACCACTGATACGTCTAGATACGACTCTGACAGGTGACACGTACCTAAGCATCCCGTCTGATCACCTGCATCAATTGATGTCCATTGTGCATTCCGATGGACTTGGGCAATTCCAGTAGGACAATGCGACACCCCACACGTCTAGAAATGCTACAGAGTGGTTCCAGGAACACTCTTCTGAGTTTAAAAACTTTCGCTGGTCACCAAACTCCCCAGACATGAACATTATTGAGTATATCTGGGATGCCTTGCAATGTTCCGTTCAGAAGAGTTCTCCAACTTCTCGTACTCTTACGGATTTATGGATAGCCCTGCTGGATTAATGGTGTCATTTCCCTCCAGCACTACTTCAGACACTAGTGGAGTCTATGATACGTAGTGTTCCGGCTCTTCTGCTTGCTCGTGGGGGCCCTACACGATATTAGGCAGGTGTTTGGTTCTTCAGTGTGTAACTGCCAGCTTAAAATCGAGCCGTTCGCCAATTCTGGCTGGCTGCCTGCCTGATGAAGTATGACTGTTGTTGTCTCTGTAATCATCAAAATCAGCAACTGAATATTACGGTAACTTCTGGTAGTGATTATGGAAAAGAACTTGCCTTTCTTACCATATTCTTCCTCAAATGAAGCGAATCTACTAAAAGTCCTTTCATTAACGATATACAGTCAAAAAACGTTAAATAATACAAGAAATTGTGGTTGAAACGGGACAGCACGCGGTCGATTAAAACTACTGTATATTTTTTTTACAAACTTTAAAACTTCGAAAAGTGACCCGCTTCACCACACAGCCCAAATGGGACCATTGCCACGTTCCTAGTGTTCTATAGTGGACTTGATGTGCCAGTGCTAGTTTCTGTGTCCTTTGATGTAAGATAAGGGGAGGTAAACGCGTGTTAAGCATAGAATTGGCGATGTATTAGCTGAATTCTAGTCCGTCTATCCGCTGTCACAATTCGCAATAGCCGACAGCGATCATTTTCATCAACACGTTGCTACCCACGGCAGTTAGAGTGGGAGTGCCCCATTTGTGATATACCAATCTTCTGGCTGCAATTAGAGGTGTCAATATCAGCGATCTTGCCCATAGTGCTTTCGAGAGTCACGCTGCCAGTCAGGAAAATGACTGTCGTCATCTGTCATGTGCAACGCACAATAACTTCATCGTCGTTTATACGATTAATAACGCGTTAGAACATGTCGACCTAAGATGATGCAATGTGTATTTCTGAAAATTTATGCTCTGTGTTCTACTTTAAGTGTGAACCGCGATGTTTATAGGGATTATGTCATTCAGTAGATTTGGCAAATGCTCACGTCTTTCTTATGAGTTTATCTCTTGCCCCCTTTTGCGCACAGTAAAATGTAACGAAGCATAGGTTGTGTAAACTGATTTTCTAGTTTTGTAGATCCTGTGTGATTTTTAGTTGTATTTATGAGCTATGTAGTCGGCCGAACTCCCCCGAATGTGGTCTCCCGGCCAATATGCATACGGTAATTTTTTTTAGTTGAGGTATTCCTGTAATAAATAATCTTCCTGACAGTACCCTACGTCACCTCGCAACTTTCTTAATAACACTAACTCCGTACTCTACCAGCAATACGGCGTTTGTTTCTTATGTACCATAGTTGTAGTATGTCTTTAAACACATTGTTTTGCTCAGTCATCTTATGTATGGTTAGTCGCAAACTTTGTTATACGTACTGTCAACCTTGTGTATGGATGTATAATGAGAGACTTTGCACCCCATGTAATGAATGACCCACATGTGATTCTTGAGTTTCTCCCGGCGCATTTGATAATCAAAATATCCACGGGTGTACTGCCGGTCTACAGTGTCCAACGGGCACAATATTTGGGAACGAACGATTGGGTTAATCAAGAGTAAATCGAGCAAACGTATAGTTGTAACGACCACGGCAGACAGAGCCATCACACCGACGTCATCTCAGACGCCGTCGCAATCTGTTCCACCGCGTGACCGTGGCGCGGGGCGCGGACGGCGGAGGGAGTGCGCCGCGGGCGGAGGGTATTTAAATCGGCCGCCGCCGCGACTGAACCCGGTTCCCCCTGAGCAGCCATAGCGTACGGATCGCCATACAGGCACGTTCACAGGAGCTCAGTCCGTCAGTTCACCTGATGATGGCGACATGTATGATCGCCGAAATATTGTGCCCGTTGGACACTGTAGACCGGCAGTACACCCGTGGATATTTTGATTAATGACCGACATGTTTGCGCCCGTGGGCAATGGATTAGTCTGATGGTCCAAATGGCTCTGAGCACTATGGGACTTAATATCTGAGATCATTAGTTCCCTAGAACTTAGAACTAACCTAACGACATCACACACATCCATGCCCGAGGCAGGATTCGAACCTGCGACCGTAGCGTTCACGCGGTTCCAGAATGAAGCGCCTAGAACCGCTTGGCCACAACGGCCGGGGATTAGTCTGAATCAACAAGAGTACTAACATGTACTTTGACGTGGCTTTTAGTTAGTTATGATGTGAAACGTGTCAACTGAACAAACAGAGAATACATATTAAGAATACATTTGTATGGCCACATCCTGACGATTCACAGATTATTATCTGTATAACTAACTGATATTTCACTTTAAGCATTCCTCTGTGATATAGAAGTCGTTAAGGAGTCTTTAATCTACATTTGAAAACACTTCTGATATATGTCAGACGTTTTATTTCCCTGTGTAGACTGTTAAATAGTTTTGTAGCTCATATTTTATCCATTTCTGTGACAAAGTCAGGTTCATTAATAGGTTACGCAGATCATTTTAATACTAATGTTGTACTTGTGAATATTTCTGTTATTCTCCAACTCACAACTTGATAGAAAATTTCATAAGCGACTAAATGAACTGCGATGCTGTGGTTAATATTTCCAACTGCTTAAAGAGATTCATACAAATTGTACATGGGTGAACACACTTCTATTAACTTACTTTTTCATATGAATAATTGTTTTCTGAGGTGAGGAGTTATCCAGGATAACACAGCGATGAATGAAAAGATGTAAAATATATACACTTATTGACTTCTATAACCCAAAACTGACAATTTTTGCTACGGAAAAAGTAGCCGAAGCGAAACGTTTTGGTAAATATACTTTATAGGTTTTTCCATTTTATTTTTTCATCTATATGAACAGCTGAGAACTTAGAACTTCCTGTCCTACTTATTATTGTTATATTATATTGTTGGTGTATTAGGTTAATAGGAAGTGCAATAGTTTTTGCAGTTTAAAACTGGACGAGCTGTCTTTTGTCAAAGTTTAAAGCTCCATTTTTGTGGAATCAGTAGCTTTCGCTAAAACATCATGTACTATTTTCTCTGTTGTTTCTTCTATGCTTACCTTCACAAGGACGTGTGTATGATCTGCAAACAGAAATAATTCTGTCTCTTGATTTAAATAAAATGGCAGAACATTAACATGACTGTAGAACAGTAGTGGGTCAATGGTGGAACGGTGTGGGACTCACGTAATTTCTCCCTATACAGATGATTAGGCGTCCAAGTTTGTGCATAATAGTAACAACACTCAATAACCACTCAGATTATCATACAAATTGTCGCAGTTAAAAATTCAAGAATGATGAGGTGTTTCCAAAAGCTGCATGGCTGTAGGAAGGTGCTTTATTCGCAGCTACCGGTTTTATGTCAGTACACACGCATCTTCAGGTTTATCTGTGTAGAATACAAATAACAGCGTGAAATTTTTGAAATGGTTGAAATACAGACCCATAGTGTTGGCATTCAACAAAAAACAAAGACAAATACTCGCAATGGTTATATTTTCGTAATGTGGGTGCAAATTAGTGAGTCCCAGCATTAGAGAAGTTATCCACGTTAAGAATCAAACCACATTGATGTCTTGTCATAATAAAACTGGAGTACACCTAAAATATGCTTTTCAGAACGTACAAATCATGACTGCTGAATGAGCCAGGCCTAGAAAAAAGCGGGGGAAGAAACAAACAATGAATGGTACCCTACTGTGAACAGGGAGAAAACGCCTAAAAATTAACTAATGTCTGGGGAAAGTACTGTAAGTATGAGGGAAATATCATCCAAAAAATAATATTCTACTATGGAACCGAAACGTCGAGAATGGAAGAAATCTGAAAAGTAGCTACCAAATAAACCCCTGTAGGATATATTACGAGATCCGTAGACACCAGCTGTATTAAATCAATGTAAGTAAAACTTAAAAGCTCGTGTGATGGTCGTACTTCCGCCTTATTGCCAGCAGGTCGTTGTGGTATACACAGCCCATGGAGGTTGGCAGTGCACTGAAAGGAGGAAGATTAGGGTGAAAAGAGGAACAAAGTAAACACACGAAAAGCTGCAGCAAGGAAATCATGATTAGGAAAACAACCGAAGGCTGGGAACCGTATTATATGAATTTAAAAAAAATCCGTAGTTCATTGTAGATGCGAAACAAAAAAATTGAACATAATCTGCTCTACTTCAGTACCTCAATATTATAAAAGTACCAATAGACTAGTATCAGAGTATTTTACAGCTGCTAAATTAAAGTGAAAAGTAGTGATCTTTGCTTCCGCTTCCGCTACTGCGGAAGTTCCTCACATTTTTTCACATGCGCTTCCGCATCTGTTTCCTCATTTTTATATTGCAAGTTTACCGGAACTTTCAATAAAGGCCAGACTGTCGATGCGCGTGCATATTGGACCAACTGCTGCGCAGACGGCATTTTCTTATTGGGCGTGTAGCAAGCCGACACGTGCCCGTAGCGATTGTTATGTTTATTGTATTATTACGCAGTGATCCGTGTACTCGCTGCGAAAGTATAGGAAACAACAGTTCTGTGGAGTAACGTTAGTTAAGAGTGAAAACCGCGCGGAGGGGCCGCGAGATTTGAGGCGCGATGCACGGACTGCGCGGCCCCTCCCGCCGGAGGTTCGAGTCCTCCCTCGGGCATGGGTGAATGTTGTTCTTAGCATAAGTTAGTTCACGTAGTGTGTACGTCTAGGGACCGATGACCTCAGCAGTTTGGCCCCTTAGGAATTCATACACATTTGAACATTTTTTAGGAGTGCAATAATGAAACCAAAAACGAGTCTTATTTGGAACTATTTCGTTAAGATGGTTGGTTGGTTGTTTTGGGGAAGGAGACCAGACAGCGAGGTCATCGGTCTCATCCGATTAGGGAAGAACGGGGAAGGAAGTCGGCCGTGCCCTTTGAAAGGAACCACCCCGGCATTTGCCTGGATCGATTTAGGGAAATCACGGAAAACCTAAATCAGGATGGCCGGACGCGGGATTGAACCGTCATCCTCCTGAATGCGAGTCCAGTGCCAAACCACTGAGTTCGTTAAGATTAGTGATTTAAGTGCAAATTCAATATCTGTGACAAAGTATATTCGCGAAAAGGGTGCACGACCACCGCATTGAAGAGTCATCTTAAATCACTATATGTCGTGAAATTTGCAGAGTTTGAGAAGTTATATGAAACCATCAAATTTTCAGTGGAGGCGAATAAACAAAAGGTTATCAGTATTTATATAACAATGTAGTCGGTACTAATAATACACTTCGATTATTATAGGATGAGCACTGCCCACTGCTGGTGCAAAGCTGTTTTAATCGAATGATTCGTCGGCCGAGGTGGCCGAGCGGTTCTAGGTGCTACAGTATGGAACCGCGTGACCGCTACGGTCGCAAGTTCGAATCCTGCCCCGGGCGTGGATGTGTGTGATGTCCTTAGGTTGGTTACGTTTAAGTAGTTCTAAGTTCTAGGGGACTGATGACCTCAGAAGTTAAGTCACATAGTGCTCAGAGCCATTTGAACAATTTTTTTTTCGAATGATTCACAAGATGATAATCTTTTACGGAGCTCACTCCAACCCTTAGTTCCGGTATGGTCGTGTTGGGACTAGTCGATAGATAATGTGGTTTTTCTCGTTGCTGCAAGCACTTAACTACATACGCACGTAACAGTCTATGGCACGGAATAAATGCACTACTGTAGTATGCGAGCTGCACACGAGTGTATGTTGGCAGCACTGCACGAAATTTAAACTGGTTTTACTTCCCTGCCCCTCATCCAATCTGAGGTGAACACTGAAAGTTATCGCACTCCATATTAAAACGTTTCCAAGAGTTTTATCTTCCATTTATCTATATAAAAAAGATGGTACTCACGTAACTTCATAATTTGAACCAACACCAATTACGTTGCATTTACTCAGTAGACTGTCAATTTATTTATTGCATTTTATTCTCCATGTTGCATATCAGGTGTCAATAACTTCTTTACCATTATCAGTTCAAAAATAAACACTAATGACGGTAAACAAGTTACCGAAACCTAGTATGCAATATGAAGAATCAAATCCAATATTTATTAATTAACACCGTACTGAGAAAATGCAACGTGATATATACAGGGTGTTACAAAAAGGTACGGCCAAACTTTCAGGAAACATTCCTCACACACAAAGAAAGAAAATATGTTATCTGGACATGTGTCCGGAAACGCTTACTTTCCATGTTAGAGCTCATTTTATTACTTCTCTTCAAATCACATTAATCATGGAATGGAAACACATAGCAACAGAACGTATCAGCGTGACTTCAAACACTTTGTTACAGGAAATGTTCAAAATGTCCTCCGTTAGCGAGGATACATCCATCCACCCTTCGTCGCATGGAATCCCTGATGCGCTGACGCAGCCCTGGAGAATGGCGTATTGTATCACAGCCGTCCACAATACGAGCACGAAGAGTCTCTACATTTGGTACCGGGGTTGCGTAGACAAGAGCTTTCAAATGCCCCCATAAATGAAAGTCAAGAGGGTTGAGGTCAGGAGAGCGTGGAGGCCATGGAATTGGTCCGCCTCTACCAATCCATCGGTCACCGGATCTGTTGTTGAGAAGCGTACGAACACTTCGACTGAAATGTGCAGGAGCTCCATCATGCATGAACGACATGTTGTGTCGTACTTGTAAAGGCACATGTTCTAGCAGCACAGGTAGAGTATCCCATATGAAATCATGATAAAGTGCTCCATTGAGCGTAGGTGGTCGAACATGGGGCCCAATCAAGACATCACCAACAATGCCTGCCCTAACGTTCACAGAAAATCTGTGTTGATGACGTGATTGCACAATTGCGTGCGGATTCTCGTCAGCCCACACATGTTGATTGTGAAAATTTACAATTTGATCACGTTGGATTGAAGTCTCATCCGTAAAGAGAACATTTTAACTGAAATGAGGATTGACACGTTGTTGGATGAACCATTCGCAGAAGTGTACCCGTGGAGGCCAATCAGCTGCTGATAGTGCCTGCACACGCTGTACATGGTACGGAAACAACTGGTTCTCTCGTAGCACTCTCCATACAGTGACGTGGTCAACGTTACCTTGTACAGAAGCAACTCTGACGCTGACATTAGAGTTATCGTCAACTGCACGAAGAATTGCCTCGTCCATTGCAGGTGTCCTCGTCGTTCTAGGTCTTCCTCAGTCGCAGTCATAGGCTGGAATATTCCGTGCTCCCTTAGACGCCGATCAAATGCTTCGAACGTCTTCCTGTCGGGACACCTTCGTTCTGGAAATCTGTCTCGATACAAACGTACCGCGCCACGGCTATTGCCCCGTGCTAATCCATACATCAAATGGGCATCTGCCAACTCCGCATTTGTAAACATTGCACTGACCGCAAAACCACGTTCGTGATGAACACTAACCTGTTGATGCTACGTATTGATGTGCTTGATGCTAGTACTGTAGAGGAATGAGTCGCATGTCAACAAAAGCACCGAAGTCAACATTACCTTCCTTCAATTGGGCCAACTGGCGGTGAATCGATGAAGTACAGTACATACTGACGAAACTAAAATGAGCTCTAACATGGAAACTAAGCGTTTCCGGACACATGTCCACATAACATCTTTTCTTTATTTGTGTGTGAGGAATGTTTCCTGGAAGTTTGGCTGTACCTTTTTGTAACACCCTGTATATTGGTTCAGAATCGTTTCTCTTACAATTGTCGCTTTAGCTCGGCACGCTGCAAATTACTGACGTACTCTACTTAACAACTTGGAATTTTATTTTCGTATTACTTTTTACGCATTTAATTTCCTGGGGTATGTTACTATTTTGATTGTGTCGTTGTTGCAGGTTTCTTTTATTCCGGGCAAACACGCTAAACAACAATTTATATTGCAATAAAGTCTGCAAGCAGATGATTATTGGGATTCCTCACACCTAAAGTCTCAACAAATGAAACATGTGATTGGTGAAATGACTGCCCTCCAGAACTTATCGTTTAATTTTGTCGAGGGCACCGTCTTTTGCAGAGTAATGAATCCTGCTCTTCCAAAGTATAAGTTGAAACGTCGTGATTTTTTTACTTCGTATTTGTGCGATTACTTGTAAAATAAGCTAGCTAGAAAAATCAAAAACTAGTTGAATAATGTGCAAAAATATCTTTCACAGCTAACATATGGTCTGATCTACATTATGGAACTCCATTACTTTGACTTCTCATGGTATTTCAAAGAATTTTCACAAGAGGTCTATAATTTTGAAAATGTGAAGCTATCACTGGGCGTCATACAAGTGACGAAATATCGACAAAATTTGAAACGATAGTTCAAGAATGGGACATAAATCACCAAACAATGCATTGTATCTTTCGTGATCGTCGATAAAACATGATTAAAGCACTGTAGCTATCTAGCTTTGATGATGTCAATTGTGCAGTACATCAGATACAACTTTGTATTCGAGTTGCTGTGGAAGTACATGAGTGGCTCCTAAAACATACCGGTAAACAGAAAAAAATTATGCCACCCATTTCAATGATTCCTTGGTTCGCACAAACCGAGCCGGCAAAAATTCAACGCAAACGCCTAAATCAACCTGCTTTATCTGTCATTCAGGATTGCCCAACACGGTAAATACTGTTAAATATGTATAAATGAATTTTAATTTTATGATATATCATTAGCGTAAGTAGTGTGTTATGCTTTTATGAAAATTCTATCTGTCAATATAATTTCTTTTATTTCCAGCTGGTATAGCACGTTCTGTATGATGGAACGATATTCAGAGCTCAAGGATTCGCTATATTTGTACTTACGTTCAAATCCAGTCACGATGGTCTCCGCTGAAGAATCGATAAATGTTCAAAAATTTATAGAAGTAATGAAACCTTCCGAAGAAATTACTGTAAAGTTAAGCAGTTCTCAAGCGAGCATTTCATCAGTTGTACCGCTAATTCAAGTTCATGTGACCACTTTACGGCACGAAGAAATAAAAACTGATACTTCAGAACAACTCCAAAATTTTACAAGAGAATTACGTGAAGAACTGAATTCAAGCAAGAGAGTTGGAGAACTGACCAAAAACTGTTAAGTACACAACTGCGACTTATTTAGATCTGCGATTCGTGTCAAAATTTTCAGTGGCATCGACACAGAGCAAGTTGAGTACCAAATACTTAATTTGATGATCATGAAAGCCAGAGATCCAAACTCATCTCAAAGGTGAATGCGTACCTACTGGCTCTAAAGATGCCTATTCGAAACTGAAAATCAGCTATCAACAAGTTGTAGCTTATAACAGAGTCTCAGTTAAAAACATCGTTACAAATGTTAGTATTCACTTTAAACGTGAACGGAGATCAGCAACACTCGACTACAACCAACGAAAATAACGATGTACTTTGATGCTACAATCAAACCTACTGGAGTACAAAAAGGGAAAGAGACTTCCTCTAAAAGATGATCCGATAATGTGGTCGAAATCAAATGGACACTACGACCACTATCTATTGCCACTAGCTCACCAGTATTTGTCAACACTTTCCAGCAGCACAGCCAGTCAACAATTATTCAATTCATACGAAGGACTTCGAAATAGACTGCAGGATGAAAAGGCAGGAAAATTACTTTTTGTTAAATATAATGTGCCACAGATAAATTTTGAGTATTAACATAATAAAAAATAGCTTTTGATAAAGAACTGCAACTTTTTTCTTAATATATACACTTCCGCATCCGCTTCCGTTTCCGCTACCGCTAAAATTGGCTTTTGACATCTGTTTCCGCTTCTGCTTCTGTTAGCACACTTCCGTCGCATCACTAGTGAAAGTTATCCTAATAGATGCCGGCGACAATTCAAATAATCAAAATTCGGTAGGGTTTTGCTGTATCTCAATACAATCAGATTCATAGTTGAGCCCGGGGCTCGCACTGATGCCTTCGTGATACGTATTTCTTCCACAACGTTTAGGACATTTTCTTTTGTTTCCTTAAATATAATACGCAAATTCTTTTCAATGCTGGAAATGGAGTTACCTGTTTATTTTAGGTGAGCTGAGGTAGCTGATCTGGGGCAGGTGAGATGTCCTTAAAACCGTATATAAAAATTGTTTGTTGTCTGACCTACATATTTCTGGGGGCAGTCTCATAAACCCCATATCCCTCACATTTATTGTACTCAGCCTTTTCATCATGCCTATATTTATCACTAACATTCCTTGGAATAAAGAATGCAGGACGGATATTTTTTCCTCTTTCTGACAACATATTCCGATACACTACCGAAATACGGTACTCTGTGATAACTTTGCCTAACACTATTTTGATCAGATGGAAGTAACGTTGTGGCCGATTCAATGGTGCTCGCCGAATGGACAGAGCGAGCGAACCTTTTCTTACTGAGGACTTACTGATTGATCTTGTACTCAAAACCGCTAACACAGCCATTCGATGCCGCTATGTACTGAATAGTGCGGTATTCCTGTTGAAAAGTTTCCTTGTTAAGCAATATGCTATTTAAACGGCGTAAAAGTGTCGTGTAAGCTGCTTTTTGTACTACATAGTATGATTAAGGGGTTGATGGATACTTATGCTGGTAATAGTAGGCTTCCGAAAAACGTCAAAAGAGAAAGCAGCTCCTTGCATAGTAACAAGCACGTCCACATATGGTAAGGAGGTATACACAGTATGTTCGATTGAAAATTGAATTTCAACCTGCAGAGAAATCAGCCGATGTACAAACTGGTTATAATCATTGTTCCAACCTCTGTATAGCATAAATACATCATCTACATATCGCAACAAAAAACAAAACAAAAAATCGTTGTTCTCTGGGGACTGGTGAGCGTATTGATGCTCGAAGTGCGTCATGTAGACGTTGGTGAAACAATAAGACAAAGGGGGACTCACTGCTAGTCTACCGTCTCGTTGTATGTACAATCTCTAAACTTAAAATAATTGAATTTCAAAACAATGTCAAACAACTGTAAAACCTCTCACAACTTCTCTTCTGGACGTCCACTAAATGCACGTAAATTCCTAGCTAGGATTTCCTGAAAACGTTTCGTAGGGATGTTCGAATACTTATTCCTGACATTAAGCGACAGTATAGTGGTGCCTTCAGGTATATTAACTGAGAAAGTTCAGAAAGTAAGTGTTCTCTATTTCAGACTGTGATCTGAACCGGATGCTTCACTGCTCGGAGAGACGGCTAATGTCCAGGACCGGAGCTTGGCTGGAACAGACCAGAAATGCACCCAGTCGCTGATTATATACATGCCTGGCAGAAGCTAACTGGACTGGTTTACAGGCAGCACATGATCGGCATGGAAAAATAGTTCTGAGACGACGGCGCCGCCTGGGGCGAGGTGCACTTCGATGTTGTGCTTGACTTTCTGCAAGTCTGGTGGTAAATATGTCTATGTCTATTGGCTGAGGAGGCAGAAACTGGCGCTGATGCAGTGTTTGTTACCAGTAGCCGAGCTGTGATGAGATAGTATTGGCACTCTCACTGTATTGCTGTAGAGCTGCGTTTCCAGGAGGCAGCACATATGGATACAATATCCCTCCTCTTTAAGGAATGGATGGCAGAGCCATTTCCAGGCCATGACGACCAGTGTCATGGGACATGAACTGAAGGCACGCATGTGATTTGGCTCGGGACTGGGAAGGTCAATGAGCTGGCAGCAGTGTTGACGCGTTGGTGGCCTCTGGGAAGTTATGCTCGACAATGGCAGCTACCTAAAATGCGACAATACCAATGGGCCAGTGACGCATACTGAGCAGAATGGCGACGGCCGAGGGAAGAGGAAGGCCAGGATAGCCCATGGAGTGCGAACCAGTGGGCTATGGCTGCCTCCCATGGACGACAGGGTTGATCAGAATCCAGAGATGGCCTGAGATTGCGACATTGTAAGAGTGTTGCCAGGTAGAGACCAGTGGATGCAGTCTGCATCATGCAGATCCCTGACCAAGAGAATATTTGTGAGTACATGAGATGTAAGTGCCCAGCAAATTCTGTGCTCCCTGAAGGAGCAAGACCAGAAATGCGAGGAAGACGGATGAGACAGGAACAAAGGAAGTGGCCAGGCATAACTACGACAGTTGCCTGAAGAACATCGGGCGTCGGCGGACGATAGGAACGGGTCCCCCCACGAATGATAGGACACAGCATTGCCGAGGTAGCGATTGCATCATGAATACGAGGAATCCGGTAAAACATCAATTGTCTGACATCGCTGTGGCCAGAGAAAGGTCCAACTAGAATGGGACCAATAGGAACTGAAGAGAATCGTTCAACGTGACAGAAGTGCAACCCTTCCGAAGATTGCTGCAGCTTTGAATGCTGGGCCAACAAGTGTCAGCGTGTGAAACGTTCAACAATACATTATCGATATGGGTTTTCGGAGCTGGTGCCCCATTCGTGTACACTTGATGACTGCACAACACAAAGCTTTACGCCTTGCCAGGGCCGTCAACACTGACATTGTACTGTTGATGGTTGGAAAAATGTTAACTGGTCGGACGAGTCTTGCTCCAAATTGTATTGTGTGGATGAATATGTAGGGTATGGAGACTACTAGATGAGTCCATGGGCCCTGCATGTCGAAGGAGGGGACTGTTTAAGCTGGTGGAGGGTCTGTAATGGTGTGGGGCGTGTGCAGTTGGAGTGTTACGGGATACCTGATACGTCTAGATATGACACTGAGAAGTGACACGTATGGAAGCATCCTGTCTGATCAGATGCGTCCATTCATGTCCATTGTGCATTCCAATGGGCCTGGGCAATTCCAGTAGGACAATGCGACACCCTACACCTCCAAAATTGCTACAGAGTGGCTCCAGCAACACTGTTCTGAGTTTAAACACATCCGCTGACGACCAAACTCACCAGATATGAACATTATTGAACGTATCTGGGATGCCTTGAAACGTGCTGTTCAGAAGATATCTTCACCCCGTCGTACTCTTACGGATTTATGGACAGCCCTGAAGGATACATGGTGTCAGACATTGGTCCAGTCCATGCCACAACATGTTGTAGCATTTTTGCGTGCTCGTGGGGACCCTTCATGATATTAGGTAGGTGTACCAGTTTATTTGGCTCTTCAGTGTAGATGTGAATGTAAATTTAGTCTACCTACTAAGATGCCACTCTATAGGCACACAAAACTTGCGGAGGAATGTCGTCTCTCATTTATCGACAAAAGACGGAACTTCTGATGCTGATTGTCTCTCGGTAAAAATCTTCATATTAGTTCTTAATTTTCTCACTGCAGTCACATCATGAGACAAATGTCAGATGTTGTAATATCTTTACCCACAATATCTGAAAGGAGTGGTACAGAGCTCACCTGTCAAGTCCCCTTTCCTTAGATTATTGCTTACCTACTGTATTCTCACAAATGTTCCAGTTTTCGTTATACAGCATTTGAATCCACAACATTTCCACGAGTAAGAGATGTCCTCCGCTAAGTTACAACCCCTGCTAATTCTCTCGAAATTCCATCACGTTTTGGCGTACTGTTCCCTTAGTTAGAAGGTTGATAGGTAGAGAGCTATCACAATGAGAAAAACAGAACACTAACGAACAGGAGGAAATTCATAAGCATGCAGAGTATACGTGGACTGTACAAAGAAATTCAGAAGCATAATACCTAAAATTCATCGATCTCGAGTGACAGTCTACAAATATCACCTTGTATATGTCCTAGTCTTCTTTATCGTGTTCCTATGACTACCGTGCTAGAAATACCACAGCGTAATGGTGTTCGAGAATTCGTTGACAGCACAATCTCTCTCTCTCTCTCTCTCTCTCTCTCTCTCTCTCTCTCTCTCTCTCTCTCTCTCATCGTTATTTTTGTAACATCCAACGGAGTAAAACTGCAAACTGTAAAAATTTCGCTAACGTCACCTGGTAGAGAACAAGATAAGTTTGCCTGCATGTTAACATCGACCATATGTGGAGATCTCATTAAACATACATGTATTGATCCGCTGGAGCAGATGACCAGTGATTGAAATCACTTCCACGGACCTGTGTACAGTTTTGTTGAAGCAGTGTATGACTATAGTTATGTACACAATCATAGACTCGTATTTTGTTTTTCTACCATGATTTTGAAGTTTGTGTCAGGTGCTAAAACAACATTAACACGTTTCGACCCACTGGTTCTCACAGAAAACTGGACATCACATGGTGTAAACTATGCTGCTCCCACAACACACAAGTTGGTTGAAATAAAAGACAAAGGTGGTGTTTCTTATCGTCAAAAGTGTGGAAGACATCTCAAAATATAGAAACTGGTTGATTTTGCGGCATTGCGGAGCGTTTCCAAATAGCTGTCCAAAGGTGATGACCTCTACATTTACTCTCATCTTCCGCAGTGATGGGGTAGCAGATGTCTCAGTGTTCAGTTTCGAAGCGAATGTTGCAGCCATGCAGTCGATCGCTGTTTTGGTGCTGGCCATCCCCACAAGGTGTTGCTCTCACCAATACTCTCTTCATCCCAAACAAGTGGTATCAGTCAATCATTATGCGGTATCCAACAGTCTACCAATGGATAGATGGGATGGCGTACTGTAATAAGTAGTACAGTTGATAGTGCAATCAATTTTAGCAATTTTGCAAGTTTCTCCGTAATTTCAATGACGTCGCAGCATGCTTCCCTATTTTTGTATCATGCTAAACCACCCCTCCACTACTTTGCGAGTGCCATGTTTTAGATTGCGAATGTATATAGATGACTGCAGTATGTCCATTCATGGTTCAGCATCCTACACCTATGCAGTTAGGTTATCTACATATTTCTAGCACTTTGATCATAAAAATTTTACTGAAAATTTCATCGAAAGATTAGAACACAATAACAGATAACACGATAAACAAAGACCACTCACACAATCCTATACAAGGATTCTGTAACCACACGTAATTCGATAGATAAATAAGTTCTGTAAACGTACAACATCATTGACTTCCGTCAAGTAAAACTGTCAGATTTATAGAAAACGAAAATTTCAACAAAAACTGCTCAACAACAACATGTACTGTTGAGAAAAAAATATACATATAAACAAAACACTCAATCTGCATTACAAACACAACACGCAGTCATACGTGACAGCTACAGTGTGTAACACCCAAAAACCCAAATAAGAATGTCATGATAATTTAAAGTAGGGAACGGTGTTATCCTGACAGGTACGACAACTTTGACAATAATATAATATCTTAAAGTTTTGATGAACACCAATTTCTATATTACTGAGTATGTCATGATATAAAGGTAGAAAGAAAGAAAGGTTATTTTTAATTAGCTATCAAACATCTCAGTAATAACTGCAAATCAGTATGACGAAAGTTAAGTCCAAAGTAATATGTCGGTCAGAGATAACACTTATTGTGAAAGAGAGTTGTAAACGCGGTGAAAAGGAAATTCAATGCGTCTACAATGCTCGATCATGGAAATGTTAGTCGCTTGCTATCAAGTCGTGAGAGAGCACCGTTTGCTATAGTACTACAAACGGAACGCTACGAGATTGTTTCTATTAAAAAAACGTACTATTGCCTGGTAGAGATGCGTGGACTTTGTTCTCAGTTATTCTGACTTGAGAACTTGAACTGAAGAGATATTCTGATAGTGTACGACGAGTTACTGAATTTTAATTATTGGAGATATTATTGTTGGACTCAACCTTCATCAAAGTGAACAGTTACAGCGAAGAATGGACATAGTATCGAAGACTGCAATACCTGATTAGCCTTGGGTAGGAAACATTAATACGACCGCACGAAGATAATACAAATACGCCGATTGTAAAAGTTGTAATTGTCACGATCACCGAACTGAAAAGAATCGTGATTGATCTGATCCATCGGTGTGTGTGTGGTGCGATGATTATAAACTAACTGCTATGAAGGAACAATAAAAATTGTTCGTCAGTAATGGAAACCTCACGTGTTGGCTCCATCATTAATTGAACTGTGTGATAGTTGATGATCAAAATTAATTAACTGTGAACATTTTAATTGAAAGAGTGACTTGATGAACATTGAGCATTGAAAGGAATGTTCTGCCGAAATAATATTACGACGCACGAAAGTAAGATAGCATTATAGATTATCTCTGGATTTTCGTCGTGCCGTAGTGAACAATTCTGCCTAGCAACGTAACAACAACTACTGATACTGAACCGCAAATGAATTTTACCTCGCTTCAGTGGTGTGAAGCGACGCCGGTGATGAATGATTCACTCAACTCTGCAATAACTAACTAACCGGGCATAGCAAATCATCATGGAACCGTAACAGACAATTATAATCAGCAGTTCGCATCGCTGAAAAGACTGTGCGGACTCGCAAACGGACTTTCATACATTACGCGAAGAAAAATTTTCATTAGAGATTTTCAGGTGCTGCTCCACGTTATCCGACGGGGATAACCATCACTGCGCGTCGCGTCTCCATTCCACCGACCGAGCTGTAGCAGTAGCGGCTCAACATCAACAGCGACAACAAAAGGGGAGAGGGGACGTCACACTGTTACAAAACCAATCAGATATAGAACATAAAAATTGTATATACTAATAGCACTATATAACTGCAGCCGAAATACACCGATCGGCCAGAAAACTACGATCATCTACCTAATAGCTGGTTTGTCTACCTTTGGCATGGATAACATCAGCGGCGTATTGTGGCAAGGAAACAGTGAGGCCTTGGTAGCTCACTGAAGGGTGTTGGTACAACATCTGCACACACAAGTAACCCATTTTCCGTAAATTCTGGGCAGGTGGCGCCATGAGCGCTGACACCGCACTGAGTCACATCCCACATGTTTTTGATCAGGTTAAGATATGGTGAGTTGGGGGCCAGCACATCAAGTGGAATTAGCCACTTTGTTCACCGAACCATTCCATCACATCCCCAGCCTAGTGACACGGCGCATTATCTTGCTGGAAAATGCCACTGCCGTTGGGAAACATGAACGTCATTGAGGGGTTCTGCAAGCAGTGTACAATGCCCCTCCGCCGTCATGGTGCCTTGCACGAGCTCCACTGGACCGATGGATGCCCTCATGAATGTTCCCTAGAGCATAATGGAGCCGCCACCAGTTTGTCTCTGTCCCACAGTATGTGGGTCAAGAAGCTATTCTCCTGGAAGACGTCGGATTTACGCCCCGCTATCGGCATACTGAAGAGGGTATCAGGATTCGTCAGACCATGCAACGGTCTGTCACTGCGCCAATGTCCAGTACCAATGGTCATGTACCCATTTCAGTCGCAGTTGCCGATGTCGTGGTGTTAACAATGGCACATGCATGGGTCGTTGGCTGCAGAGGCCCATCGTTAGGAGTGTTCAGTGCACTACGTTTAAAGACACTGTTGTATTAAAGTATGATGTTAGTTCCGCCACAGTTTCGCGCCTTTGCTGTTTTACCAGACTGTCCAGCCTGCGGAGACCGACACATGTACTGAGCAGTGACCGCTCAGCCCAACGACAACTGTACCTCGTTTCACTTTGGTTTCACCACATGTTGAAGACACTCACCACAGTACTCCTCAAACACCCAACAAGTCGTGCTATTTCGGAAATGCTCGTTCCGAGCTTCCGGGGCACCACAATTTGTCCTCGGTCAAACACAGATAGATCGAAAGCCTTCCCCATTCTACACACGGGCAGCACGCTCATTGACACTACATGCACTGTGCAAGTTTCTGAGTGGCAGTCATTCCCCGCCAGGTGACGCTGCTATCGCCTGGATATGTTTATATCGACAGTAGGCCGGTTGTCATAATGTTCTGGCAGATCACTGTAAGCTTATCACCTAACTGTGCAGCTCTTGAGTAATGCTTCAAAAATGGCATGGTATAATATAATAAATTTGTATTTACAAGGTATTTTTACTTTTTGTATTGTCGAGTCTAATGCGTGACACGCCAGCGTCACGTATCTGACACGCCATGTGCTGCATCGCCCGCTTTTCACGCCACGTGCGTTACATCCACGTGGCATGCCCAGGTGCCCCTTGCCCCGCACTCGGTGAACGAGAGCCACGTGTTGACGCGTGAGGCGACTGCCAGTCACGTGATTCCACTTGGGAGTGCGTAGCGAGTGATGGGTACCCAGCGATGCTCACGCGTTTTCGCCACGTGGATGCAAGACTGTAGTATATACAAGGTGTCCACAATTTAAGTTGCAGTTTCAAAACGCTGTAGAAAGAGCACCACTGTTCAGAATGACATCAAATTTGAACGGCATATTCTTGTCGCAGGGGGAAACGTCACGGAAAAAACTTAATGAAAAGTTTACCAATACATGGCGCTGTAAGCGTCTTAACGTAAAGGGTCGGCTACAAATGATAGATGAGTCGCAGTACAAGAGCTATGGTTTGGGTTGCACGATACACCATACGTACTGTTCAATGTGCATGACTGCACAAGTTTGGCAATCAACAGTTGTGGTACTACTAGTTAGGAAAGCTCATCCACCACGGCGAAGTCATACCACAAAGGTTGGGAAAAATCAATTTTTAATTGTCCTGAGACCAAAAACCACAAAAAAAGAAAATTAACATCGATTTTTAATTGTCGTTGGGCCAAAAACCGCATGTAAAGCAAAATGACATCGTTTTCTAACTGTTGTGAATCTGGCACAAGACATATTTAATACGCTGTCCACCGTTTTCTACTACAAGTTGAAATCTAGAAACAGGATGTTCCCCAACAAATCGGAGAGTTTCGGGGGTCACGTTCAGAATGCTTTGCCCAATGCGTGCCTTCACTTCAGGCACGTTCCTAATAGGAGCACTGAACACATACACTACTGGCCATTAAAATTGCTACACCAAAAAGAAATGCAGATGATAAACGGGTATTCATTGGACAAATATATTATACTACAACTGACATTCATTACATTTTCACGCAATTTGGGTGCATAGATACTGAGAAATCAGTACCCAGAACAACCACCTCTGGCCGTAATAACGGCCTTCATACTCCCGGACATTGAGTCAAACAGAGCTTGGATGGCGTGTACAGGTACAGCTGCACATGCACCTTCAACACGATACCACAGTTCATCAAGAGTAGTGACTGGCGTATTGTGACGAGCCCGTTGCTCGACCACCATTGACCAGACGTTTTCAATTGGTGAGAGATCTGGAGAATGTGCTGACCACGGCAGCAGTCGAACATTTTCTGTATCCAGAAAAGCCCGTACAAGACCTGCAACATGCGGTCGTGCATTGTTGTTGTTGTTGTGGTCTTCAGTCCTGAGACTGGTTTGATGCAGCTCTCCATGCTACTCTATCCTGTGCAAGCTTCTTCATCTCCCAGTACCTACTGCAACCTACATCCTTCTAAATTTGCTTAGTGTATTCATCTCTTGGTCTCCCTCTACGATTTTTACCCTCCACGCTGCCCTCCAATACTAAATTGGTGATCCCTTGATGCCTCACAAGGGAACCTCCCCATCGCACCCCCCTCAGATTTAGTTATAAGTTGGCACAGTGGATAGGCCTTGAAGAACTGAACACAGATCAACTGAGAACACAGGAAGAAATTGTGTGGAACTATGAAAAAATAAGCAAAATATACAAACTGAGTAGTCCATGGGCAACATAGGCAACATCATGGATAACGTGAGCTCAGGGGCGCCGTGGTCCCGTGGTAGCGTGAGCAGCTGCAGAATGAGAGGTCCTTGGTTCAAGTCTTCCCTGGAGTGAAAATTTTACTTTATTTTTGCACCCGTGGTAGCGTGAGCAGCTGCAGAATGAGAGGTCCTTGGTTCAAGTCTTCCCTGGAGTGAAAATTTTACTTTCTTTATTTTTGCATGGTTATTATCTGTCCGTTCATTGACGTCTCTGTTCACTGTAATAAGTTTAGTGTCTGTGTTTTGCGACCGCATCGCAAAACCGTGCGATTAGTAGACGAAAGGATGTGCCTCTCCAATGGGAACCGAAAACATTCGATCGCAAGGTCATACGTCAACCGATTCCTCCACAGGAAAACACATCTGATACATTCTATACGACACATGACAGAATATGTTGTCGACCCACCTAACTTGTACACTTGGAGAATGGGTAAAATTCTTCTACCTTGCCCGATTTAGGTTTTCTTGTGGATATGATAATCACTCCCAAAAAAGTGATGAAATCATAAGAGTTTGTCATATAAACTGAAAATAAAAAGTTAAGCTTTTCACTCGATGGAAGATTTGAACCAAGGACCTCTCGTTCCGCAGCTGATCACGTTACCACGGCGCTCCTGAGCTCGCATTATCCATAATGTTGCCTATCTTGCCCATGGACTACTCAGTTTGTATTTTTTGCTTATTTTTTCACAGTTCCACACAACTTCTTCCTGTTTTCTCAATTGATCTGTGTTCTGTTTTTCAAGGCCTATCCACTGTGCCAACTTATAACTAAATCGGAGGGTGGTGCGATGGGGAGGTTCCCTTGTCAGAACATGTCCTACCAACCGATCGTCGTGCATTATCCTGCTGAAATGTAGGGTTCCGCAGGGATCGAATGAAGAGTAGAGCCACGGGTCGTAACACTTCTGAAATGTAACGTCCACTGTTCAAAGTGCCGCCAATGCGAACAAGAGGTGACCGAGACGTGTAACCAATGGCACCCCATACCATCACGCCGGGTGATACGCCAGTATGGCGATGACGAATACACGCTTCCAATGTGCGTTCACCGCGATGTCGCCAAACACGGATGCGGCCATCATGATGCTGTAAACATAACCTGGATTCATCCGAAAGAATGACGTTTTGCCATTCGTGCACCCAGGTTCGTCGTTGAGTACACAATCGCAGGCGCTCCTGACTGTGATGCAGCGTCAAGAGTAACCGCAGCCATGGTCTCCGAGCTGATAGTCCATGCTGCTGCAAACGTCGTCGAACAGTTCGTGCAGATGGTTGTTGTCTTGCAAACGTCCCCATCTGTTGACTCAGGGATCGAGAGGTGGCTGCACGATCCGTTACAGCCATGCGGATAAGATGCCTGTCATCTCGACTGCTAGTGATTCGAGGCCGTTGGGATCCAGTACGGCGTTCCGAATTGCCTTCCTGAACCCTCCGATTCCATATTCTGCCAACAATCATTGGATCTCGACCAACGCGAGCAGCAATGTCGCGATACGATAAACCGCAATCGCGATAGGCTACAATACGACCTTTATCAAAGTCGGAAACGAGATGGTACGCATTTCTCCTCCTTACACGAGGCATCACAACAACGTTTCACCAGGCAACGCCGGTCAGCTGCTGTTTGTGTATGAGAAATCGGTTGGAAACTTTCCTCATTTCAGCACGTTGTAGGTGTCGCCACCGGCGCCAACCTTGTGTGAATGCTCTGAAAAGCCAATCATTTGCATATCACAGCATCTTCTTCCTGTCGGTTAAATTTCGCGTCTGTAGCACGTCATCTTCGTGGTGCAGCAATTTTAATGGCCAGTAGTGCATTTCAGATAATCCCGCTGCCAAAAGTCACACATATTTCAGTTCAGCAACTCCTGAACATGGGGGGTTTTGCATGGATAGCAATACAGGATGTTTCTTAGAATTTTATGGACAGTGCTCGCAAGCATGTCGAGCGTTTTCGCCGTACACCACACCGCTCGACCCCTTCTGCAATGTTGTGACCACATCTTTAAAAAACGTTGGATCAACAGCTTTCCTCTCTGTGCCACACTGCGCTTTAAAAGAACCTGTCTTTTCGAATTTTGTAATAATTTTCTCCAGATCCTTAGCAGGGATCGGACTAATGCCTTTTTCATACCCTTCTGCAGGGATACCGTTCGTGTAAGAGTTTTACCAGTAGCGCGATCATTCGTAGAGACAGTCATGCTGGGTGCCTCGGACCCAAAGTAAGAAACAGCCTTGTACCGTAGATCTGATGCTATACGTATTCCGACGCTCACAGCGCCATCTATTTGTCAAATTTGCGTTATTTGTTCTGTTCCGTATTGTTTCGCCCTGCGTCAATAATGTGCTGTTCAAATTTGACGTCTTTCTGAGCAGTAGTTCTCTTTCTACAGTGTTTTGAACCGAAACTTCAGTTATAGACACCCTGTATATACTCTAGGCTACCGAAAGTGCTTCATAATAAACTGAGTTGAAACGTGTATGGTTAAATATAAACTGCAATAATTACGTTGCAAATGGATGTACACCAAACTCATTAATACATTAAACAGACGTTGCTTTATATTCTTCACTAATAATGTCACATTTTTGGGATAGTTTTTTTCAAAAATGCGTTATGGTGTGCTAATTGCTCTTAAATGCTCGTAATTTGGGTAGTTTTTCTGCTTTTTTTTCAGGACTCATGCAACCTGGAAAAGAAAAGCGCCGTACAAAGAAGCTTCTCTGAAATGGGATAACGTTAATGAAAACCCCCAGTACGATCTTTGCAGTAAAGTGTTAATAGCATAGTATATGAAACCTAGTAAATTAAAAAGCCGCTTTGTAATATGTCATTCAAAGTTCACCGGAAAAGACATCGAATTGCCGGCCGGTGTGGCCGTGCGGTTAAAGGCGCTTCAGTCTGGAACCGCGTGACCACTACGGTCGCAGGTTCGAATCCTGCCTCGGGCATGGATGTGTGTGATGTCCTTAGGTTAGTTAGGTTTAAGTAGTTCTAAGTGCTAGGGGACTGATGACCACAGAAGTTAAGTCCCATAGTGCTCATAGCCATTTGAACCATTTGAATTTGACATCGAATTCTTCAAACGCAAAGAAGCTGCACGTAAGAGTTCAAACATGGATTCATTCGTGTACTTTTCCAGTCAACAGAAGTTAGTCTTGGAGGTTTATACTGAATCGCTCCTCGAATCGCTGAAAGCCCAAAAAACTCATACAACAGAAAAAGATGTTATCGAGTCTTATTTGATGCCGTGAAACTAGTTCTAGGAGAGAAATATGTGCAAAAGGTAAACAAGATGTCTCTTTGGAACAATACAATCTGAAATCATATCGAGGAAATGAGTTTAAGTATTTTGGACCAGGTACTCAACGAAATAAGGTAATGTCATTTGTTTGCCCTGCAGCTACGTGAATCGACTGATATTGCATCTTGTTCGCAGCTGCTTGTCTATGTTCGATATACAGGGTGTCCAAAAAAACTGTTGTGTACTCTAAGAGGTGGAAGTAGTCACCAAAACAACAAAAATAAGTTATAGATATGGGTCTGGAAACGCATACTTCCTGCGATAAACCCGTGGAAGGTATTCAACGTGGAGTCCATTAATAACAATGCACCCCTCTGCTCCCCGCCATAAGGAATGATGCACCCTTTGTTTGAAGTAAACCAGGTTGTTGTTGTGCCTGGTGGCATGCATTGAAGATGCGGACCTGTAGTGTCCACACATCGTTGATTGGCGTGGCGTACACCAGTTCAGGGTCCATAATAAAAGTCTAGGGCATTGAGGTGTGGGGAACGAGCAGGAATGGTGTGCCCTGTCTCCCCCAACCCTCTATCCCCACCCCCAACCAATTTACCGGGCCTGGTTCAAATGGCTCTGAGCACTATGGGACTTAACATCTGTGGTCATCAGTCCCCTAGAACTTAGAACTACTTAAACCTAACTAACCTAAGGACATCACACACATCCATGCCCGAGGCAGGATTCGAACCTGCGACCGTAGCGGTCGCGCGGTTCCGGACTAAGCGCCTAGAACCGCGAGACCACCGCGGCCGGCCGGGCCTGGTATGCTTGCCCATAAGTTGACTGAAAATCGGTGTTGACGTCCCCTTTCCTGCATTTCTTGGGGATTTAGATCTGACCATACATGCTCGTTATAGAAATTCACAACACCATCTCGAGTGAACCCAGTCTCATCGGTAACTTGGGTGTTAACAGCGGATTTGAGGCACACTTGTGCAACAACCAATGACAGAACCGCCATCTGCCTTGCAGATCCTGTGGCCTTAGGACCTGAAGGCGCTGTGAATGATATGGGTACAGCAAATATTCGTGAAGAACCCCCCCCCCCCCCTCCTCCCACATAAGAGAGTGAGACACGCCTTCTGCTACTGCTAATGGTCTCACACTGGACCCAGGGGTTTCTTCCCCTCAACGCAGCACGCGCTCCTCCATGTCGGGCATGTGGACTATGCGTGGCCTACCACCGTCAGTCTTTCAAGGTGCAATGGTACGTGTGACCCTCAACGCTGAAAAAATCTGCAGAAACGTTATCAGAGGACACTCTGCGCTGTGGATATTTTTCAGCTTAGAGGGCAAGGGTTCCCAGGCTAAGTACATTTCATAAATCATAGCAGAATATCATATTCGCCATTTTCACTTGTCGAGTAGTAAGCTTCCATTGCTAACAAGTGGTGGAGAGAGAAAATTTAAATGTACTACAGCATTTGTACACTACTGGCCGTTAAAATTGCTACACCACGAAGATGACGTGCTACAGACGCGAAATTTAACCGACAGAAAGAAGATGCTGTGATATGCAAATGATTAGCTTTTCAGAGCATTCACGCAAGGTTGGTGCCGGTGGTGACACCTACAACGTGCTGACATGAGGAAAGTGCTGACCGCATGTTGCAGGCCCTGTACGGGCCTTTCTGGACACAGAAAATGTTCGACTGCTGCCCTGGCCAGCACATTCTCCAGATCCCTCACCAATTGAAAACGTCTGATCAATGGTGACCGAGCAACTGGCTCGTCACAATACACCAGTCACTACTGTTGATGAACTGTGGTATCGTGTTGAAGCTGCATGGGCAGCTGTACCTGTACACGCCATCCAAGCTCTGTTTGACTCAATGCCCAGGCGTATCAAGGCCGTTACTACGGCCAGAGGTGGTTGTTCTGGGTACTGATTTCTCAGGATCTATGCACCCAAATTGCGTGAAAATGTAATGAGATGTCAGTTGTAGTATAATATATTTGTCCAATGAATACCCGTTATCATCTGCATTTCTTCCTGGTGTAGTAATTTTAATGGACAGTAGTGTATGTACAGTCAGCAGAATAACAGTAAGCACATAAGTGAATCAGCATTTTCAAGAAGATACATCATCATGATATGTACAGAGGGTTGACATTACCGTACAATAAGGTACACAAACACGACAAAAACTATCGTAGCCTACAAAACGACTCGAACGACGCAACTGCCTGCAGACCACCTAATGGTAGGTAGAGTGCAGTGAGTAAGACAACATACTCGTAATACCCTGCCGACATATTTGAAGGCGCGCCAACCAAAGACTGTGCTAATATGCGCAACCAAGCACCGCGCAGCCCTTCCTGTGAACAGGTGGTTATCTCGGAAAGTATGCATTTACGGATCCTCGTTTACTGGACTTAATTTTCTTTTTTCCATGAGTATTACCACCTCTCAAAGTATTCGACACTGTTTTTGAACACACTTTATAAAAGATGATGGCCTGAAGGAAGAGTACTTGTTCATGGAATCACTACTACAAGGGGCGAAGATGTTCTCCGATCAGCGAAGAATTTTATTCAGGAAAAGGAGATGTACTGGTCGAAGCTGGTAGGTGTATGAACAGATTGAGTACTTTCCATGATGGGTGTGTCTCTGTATTCCACACGTTAGTGAAAGACGTTGTTCCAAATGCAACGTTCAGCCACTACATCATATATCGTTATACTTCGGTGATGAAAGCACTAAAACTTGACTCGTTAAATGTACTCACTCAATTAGTAAAGTCTGTAAACAACATCTGAGGTGGCCCAACAAACAGAGAGTTGTACAAAGAGGTTGGGGCCAAATTCGATGCGCTCTTGTTCCACACAGAAGTGCTGTAGATATCACACGGAAACGTGTTGCACAGGTCTTCAACAAGAATTTGTATTGTTTCTGGCAAGAGTTAGGACGGAAAAGGGGAAAAGGAGACAGACTTACGAGCCAAAATGAGAGACAATACGCCTATTTCCAAAGTAGCATAGATTTCGGATTTCTTTGTGGAAATATATACGATTAACCCTATTCAAGGAAACGTAGTGACAGCAGGAGATAACGTTGTCAGTTTTCCTCGCAGATTGGAGCTTTGCCAACGCTGAAGTTCAAGAGATTTGGCAGTTCACAGGACTGAGACTGATTTTCAACGCCAACAGTGGAAAATGCTCATTCACACATGAAAGAAATCGCACTCACCGCCAGCAATAAATTCTGTCAGTAATTATTTTCCTGAACAGGAAAATCGACAAGTACGTTCCTGGGTTTTAAAACTTTTTCAGCGAATGAAGGAATATTTCGAGATCGAGAAGTTCAAGCCAAAACATAATATTTTTGACTACGTGAAGACAACACACTTAAAACATATTTGTCTAAAACAGAAGTAGCAACGTCTTGGGGAAATAATGTCGACGAGTATTCATTACCATCAGAAAAAGCTTTAAGAATACTGATTCCATTTACCACAATTCATAGGAGTGACAATGGATTTGCAACTATGGTGGCTATGGAAACAAAATCAGGCACCTATTCAACATGTAACACGATTTACGATGTTTAGCGGTCGAGACTAGAGTTGCGCCCTACGAAAAGTACGGTTCAGAAGTTTTGGTAGAGCACATAAATGACATAGTAAATGGTAGGATTACAGGCTGTGTTGGTAACATTGGTAGAGAAAGAGCAATAAATGACTGTGCAAGAGAGAAATTGAGATCTGACGACTTCTCTTTGTGTTTTGTTTGTTAGTTTTTGCTGCACATAATTAGAACCGCATATCGCTTGATGTTGGTCCGCTGAGTATTTTATATCTTTACACAATAGAAAATGCATTTTATGAGTAATGAAAATGAGTTTATCGCGAAAATTCTGCGCTTTTATGTCACCAAAGAAATTACTGTTGATGCAAATACAGATTACATGTACAAGCGTTAAAATATCTACGTAATTATCGTTGTTAATTTGTACTCGATAGAACGTTCTACATCATGATCAATGACAAGAGTCTCCTGTTACTGTTGATAAGTGCGAAAGTTGTTATGAATAACAGAAATATGTTTTATATAAGGTCGACGTAGTACTGAAAAGATATTTGGTATGTTTTTCTTTTGCGATTATTTTTAATTTTACCTTTTTTTAGGAAATGGAATTTTCTAGCGCTATACGATAAATCTCTATTGCTTTTTATTTTTACTATAACATTTATCTGTTTCACGTTACAAATCAACAATTTTCGAATAAAAACGGAATTAAACATCGTTAATTTCAATTTTGTTATAACTAGGCTACTGTTTTAGGTTAAAGTTAGATCTAGTGGGAATTAGTGAAATCCGGTGGCAGGAGGGACAAGTCAACAGGTCAGGTGAATACAGGGTTATAATTACAAAATCACATAGGGGTACTACAGGAGTAGGTTTAGTAATGAATAAAAAATAGGAGCATGGATAAGCTATTACGAACAGCATCGTGAGCGCATTATTGTAGCCAAGATACACGCGAAGCCCACGCCTACCACAGTAGTAGGAGCTCATATGCCAACTAGCTCCGCAGATGGCGAAGGGACTGAAGAAATGTATGATGCGATAAAAGAAATTATTAAGATAACTAAGGGAGACGAAAATTTAATAGTCATGGGGGACTGCTTATCGATAGCAGGGAAAGGAAGAGAAGGAAAAGTAGTAGATGAATATGGACTGGGAGTAAGGAATGGCAGCGGAAGCCGTCTGATAGAATTTTGAGCAGAGCATAACTTAATAATAGCTAACACTTGGCTCATGAATTATGAAAGGAGGTTGGATACGTGGAAGAGGCCTGGAGACACTAGAAGATTTCAGATAGATTATATAATGGTAAGACAGAGATGTAGGAACCAGATTTTAAATTGTAAAACATTTCCAGTGGCAGATGTGGAATCTGACCACAATTTGTTGGTTATAAACTGTAGATTAAAACTTAAGAAATTGCAAAAAGGTGGGAATTTAAGGAGATGGGACCTGGATAAACAGAACCAGAAGTTGTACAGAATTTAGGAGGAAGCATTAGGAAACGATTGACGAGAATAGGGGAAAGGAATACAGTAGAAGAAAAAGAAAGTTTTGAGAGATGAAATAGTGAAGGCAGCAGAAGATCAAGTAGGTAAAAAGACGAGGGCTAGTAGAAATCCTTGGGTAACAGAAGAGATATTGAATTTAACTGATGAAAGGAGAAATTATAAAAATGCAGTAAATGAAGCAGGGGAAAAGGAATACAAACGTCTCAGAAATGAGATCGACATGAAGTATGGTAGTGCAAAATTGCTAAGCTAGGATGGCTAGAGGACAAAAGTAAGGATTAAGGATGTTGGGGGATATATCACTAGGGGTAAGATAGATACTGCTTACAGGAAAATTAAAGAGACCATCGGAGAAAAGAGAACCACTTGTATAAATATCAAGAATTAAGATGGAATACCAGTCCTAAGCAACGAAGGGAAATCAAAATGATGGAAATAGTAATTAGAGGATCTATATAAGGGAGATGCACTTGAGGGCAGTTAATATGGAAATGGAAGAGGAAGAGGACGTAGAAGATGAAATGAGAGATACGATACTGCATGAAGAATTTCACAAAGTACTGAAAGACCTAAGTCGAAACAAGGCCCCGGGAATAGACAACATTCCATTAGAACTACCCATAGCCTTGGGGGATCTAGCCATGGCAAAACTCTACCATCTCGTGAGCAAGACGTATGAGACAGGCGAAATACCCCCAGACTTCAAGAAGAATATAATAATTCCAATTTCAAAGAAAGCAGGTGTCGACAGTTGCGAAGATTACCAAACTATTAGCTTAATAAGTCATGGCTGCAAAATACTAACACGAATTCTTTACAGATGAATGGAAAAACCGGTGGAAGTCGATCACAGGGGAGATCAGTTTGGATTCCGTAGAAATGTGGGGACACGCGAGGCAATACTGACCTTATATAAGAGTCGAGGGTCATGAAAGGGAAACAGTTGTTTTGAAGGAAGTAAGACAGGGTTGTAGCCTACCCCCGATGTTATTCAATCTATATATTGAGCAAACTGTAAAGGAAACAAAAAAAAAATTGGATTAGGAATTAAAAATTAAAATCCATGGAGAAGAAATAAAAACTTTGAGGTTTGCCGATGACATTGTAATTCTGTCGGATACAACAAAGGATCTGGAAGAGAAGTTGAACAGAATGGACAGTGTCCTGAAAGGAGGATATAAGATGAACATCAACAAAAGCAAAACAAGGATAACTGAATGTAGTCGAATTAAATCAGGTGATGCTGAGGGAATTAGATTAGGAAATGAGACACTTAAAGTGGTAAAGGAGTTTTGCTATCTGGGCAGCAAAATAACTGGTGATGTTCAAAGTAGAGAGGATATAAAATGTAGACTGGCAATGGCAAGGAAAGCGTTTCTAAAGAAGAGAAATTTGTTAACATCGAGTATAGATTTAAGTGTATGGAAGTCTTTCCTGAAAGTATTTGTATGGTGTGTAGTCATGTATGGAAGTGAAACACGGACGATAACCAGTGTAGACAAAAAGAGAATAGAAGCTTTCGAAATGTGGTGCTAGAGAAGAATGCTGAAGATTAGATGGGTAGATCAGGTAAGTAATGAGGAGGTACTGAATAGAACTGGGGAGAAGAGGAATCTGTGGCACAACTTGACTAGAAGAAGGGGTAGGTTGGCAGGACACGTTACGAGGCATCACCAATTTAGTACTGGAGGGTAGCGTGGAGGGTAAAAATCGTAGAGAGAGACCAAGAAACGAATACACTAAGCAGATTCAGAAGGATGTGGGTTGAAGTAGTTACTCGGAGATGAAGGATTGAGTAGCATGGAGAGCTGCATCAAACCAGTCTCTGGACTGAAGACCAAAGCAACAAAAACTATTTATTTTTAAGTAACGTGGTGGAGGATGACTATGTAGAACAAAAATGTTCCGTAGGTTTCGTGGCCTTTTATATATCTTCACTCAGTTTCTAGACGGCTCATCATTTCCGGTTTCTAGGAGAACCTAGTAAGAGACTGATCGTACACACAAAAGAGGCTATCGAAGTCAGATAACGCCCAATAGGTATTTGACACACAGGTAGCGTGGTTACGATCTTAACCAACCAAAGGTGGTAGGACAGCTCACTTATGATAGTCTAGAGTAGCCTATGGTAGTGTTAGAACTGTAGTCGAGAAGAAACCGAATATATGAGTAAAAAAGGATTTTTTGAAATGTGCAGTACCAACCATCTCATTAAACACATTGTTTCTCGGTTTAATATAACACCTACAGAGACATGTGAGTTCTGTATGTTGAATGCTAATGAAAAATATTAAAAATAGGAATGCTCAAACATTTTTTTCCAGTCTAAACTTTAGTTAGATACTAAACTCGTTGAGGAGTGATGGTTTCAGAAAGGTTGGGGACCACTGGCCAGGAGTCTACTGCATTCAGCCAGTTACCACGTGCGTGCTGAACTGTTTGAACCAGGGTGAGATGGGTGAACTATTTTCGCTAATCAGCGCTCCACTAATCAGCTAATATTCATCCAAGATTTACTTCGCTGTTTCATCGTCTTCGCTGCTCAGTATAATGCCGGAATCATCAGCATAAGTGTGCGCGACAGTTTTGGCGACAGAGACCCCAACTGCTGGGAGCTCGTCTTGCCGACGATTCAGCAGGGTCTCCGTAGCTATAGAACGGGGGTTTGCAAAGTGTGCGTCGCCGCTCCCTGGGGAGTCGTGATGGTTTCACAAAAAATGATAATTTGCTTCATCTGAAAAGGAAGAACTAATTCTCTGGTAGCGATACCTGGCGGGCTGGCATGTAACTGTGCTTATGACAAAGTGGTAGACGACACTCGAATGATACTACGTGACTCATTTGATTTTAACAATCTGATTGAAGGTCAGTTTTGCGAATGCAGATCGATTTTGATTGTTATTTGTCTTCTGTTATTAGCGTGTCTCTGTCAGCATGGATAAAATTTTAGATGTAATCACAATACCTGATATTTCAAATGTAGAGTGAGTAACATTAATATTCGAACACTGTGATATTTTTACTTTGTAGCGTCATAGCTTTATTCTTAACAAAACAAAAATAAAAAATAATCAAGTATTATATTAAGACAGATGTCTAGTAAATAATGGTGTGAACTTTCTTGCACAACATATGTTGTTGTTGTCTTCAGTCGTGAGACTGGTTTGATGCAGCTCTCCATGCTACTCTATCCTGTGCAAGCTTCTTCATCTCCCAGTACCTACTGCAACCTACATCCTTCTGAATCTGCTTAGTGTATTCATCTCTTGGTCTCCTTCTACGATTTTTACCCTCCACGCTGCCCTCCAATGCTAAATTTGTGATCCCTCTATGCCTCAGAACATGTCCTACCAACCGGTCCCTTCTTCTGGTCAAGTTGTGCCACAAACTCCTCTTCTCCCCAATTCCATTCAGTACCTCTTCATTAGTTATGTGATCTACACATCTAATCTTCAGCATTCTTCTGTAGCACCACATTTCAAAAGCTTCTATTCTCTTCTTGTCCAAACTAATATCGTCCACGTTTAACTTCCATACATGGCTACACTCGATACAAATACTTTCAGAAACGACTACCAGACACTTAAATCTATACTCGATGTTAACAAATTTCTCTTCTTCGGAAACGCTTTCCTTGCCATTGCCAGTCTACATTTTATGTCCTCTTTACTTCGACCATCATCAGTTATTTTACTCCCCAAATAGCAAAACTCCTTTACCACTTTAAGTGTCTCATTTCCTAATCTAATTCCCTCAGCATCACCCGACTTAATTCGACTACATTCCATTATCCTCGTTTTGCTTTTGTTGATGTTCATATTATATCTTTCTTTCAAGACACTGTCCATTCAGTTCAACTGCTCTTCCAAGTCCTTTGCTGTCTCTGACAGAATTACAATGTCATCGTCGAACCTCAACGTTTTTATTTCTTCTCCATGGAATTTAATACCTACTCCGAATTTTTCTTTTGTTTCCTTTACTGCTTGCTCAATATACAGATTGAATAACCTCGGAGACAGGCTACAATCCTGTCTCACTCCCTTCCAAACCGCTGCTTCCCTTTCATGACCTCGACCCTTATAACTGCCATCTGGTTTCTGTACAAATTGTAAATAGCCTTTCGCTCCCTGTATTTTACCCCTGCCCTCTTTAGAATTTGAAAGAGAGTATTCCAGTCACCATTCTAGAAAGCTTTCTCTAAGTCTACAAATGCTAGAAACGTAGGTTTGCCTTTCCTTAATCTATTTTCTAAGATAAGTCGTAGGGTTAGTACTGCCTCACGTGTTCCAACATTTCTGCGGAATCCAAACTGATTTTCCCCGAGGTCGGCTTCTATCAGTTTTTTCCATTCATCTGTAAAGAATTCGCGTCAGTATTTTGCAGTTGTGACTTATTAAACTGATAGTTCGGTAATTTTCACATCTGTTAATACCTGCTTTCTTTGGGATTGGAATTATTATATTCTTCTTGAAGTCTGAGGGTATTTCGCCTGTCTCATACATCTTGCTCACCAGATGGTAGCGTTTTGTCAGGACTGGCTCTCCCAAGGCCGTCAGTAGTTCTAATGGAATATTGTCTACTCCCGGGGCCTTGTTTCGACTCAGGTCTTTCAGTGCTCTGTCAAACTCTTCACGCAGTATCATATCTCCCATTTCATCTTCATCTACATCCTCTTCCATTTCCATAATATTGTTCTCAAGTACGTCGTCCTTGTATAGACCCTCTATACACTCCTTCCACCTTTCTGCTTTCCCTTCTTTGCTTAGAACTGGGTTTCCATCTGAGCTCTTGATATTCATACAAGTGGGTCTCTTTAATTTTCCTGTAGACAGTATCTATCTTACCCCTAGTGAGATAAGCCTCTACATCCTTACATTTGTCCTCTAGCCATCCCTGCTTAGCACAACATGTAACAGTTGTTAATAATATGATTTTCACGTTACTTCAATATTGGAACAGTTAGTAGTGTAGCTCTTCTTTTGATCGTTCACAACAAGTTACACAGGGTGTTCCATTGATAGTGACCGGGCTAAATATCTCACGAAATAAGCATCAAACGAAAAAACTACAAAGAACGAAACTCGTCTAGCTTGAAGCGGGAAACCAGATGGCGCTGTGTTTGGCCCGCTCAAACGGATTTCAGCTGTTTTTTTTTTTAAATAGGAAGCCCAATTTTTTATTAGATATTCGTGTAGTATGTAAAGAAATATGAATGTTTTAGTCGGACCGCTTTTTTCGCTTTCGCTAGGGCTGACAATGTCCCTCATCCACAAACAGCCGTTTGGCCTGTTTCAGAGGAAACCTCTCAGTCTGCAAGATCCGGGCAGTTACATAGGGTGGGATTATTGGTAGTTGGGAACTCCAATGATAGACGCTTTATGGGAGTACTTGGTGACATGGCTGCTAAGGGGGGAAAGAAAGCCAGTGTGCACACCGTGTGCAAACTGGGTGGAGTCATTCCAGACGTGGAACGGGTCCTCCTGGATGCCATGCCACGATGCAGCCAACTCCAGGTGGTGGCTCAAGTCGGTATCAATGATATGTGTCAGAAGAGCGTCTATCTGCTTTCGAGCGGCTTTCATAAGTGGTAAAGGCTGCTAGTCTTGCTTGCGAATGAAAGCAGAGCTTACCATTTGGAGCATAGTCGACAGGACCGATTTCGGACGTCGGGTACAAGCCAACTGTCAGAAAAAAAGCCTGTACCTTGCAAAAGGTGGGGTAGAAGATTTTATTTTTTTAACTCGTTCATATTGTTGGAAAGGTTAGAAAACCAAGTTTTGCCAACAAAATTTCTCTTGGGAAAACTTTCTGCAGTCAAAAAACTTCGAAAATTTCAGACTTTTTTCAGTTTTTAAAAAATATCTCAGTTTCATTTGCTCCTAACGCTTTGACGTCTATTTTCTTTTTTAAAGAGCACAAAATTCTCTACAAATCTGATTCTTACCATTTTTTTCTGCTCCCAGTATCTAAGGCGCTACAGCGCGTCAAAAAATACCAATTTTTCAAATTTCGAGCAAAGAATAGTTGGTGACAATTTCCACGATGTAAAGTTCCGTAGAAAAGATAACGTTGTGACTCTCCTTTCTGCGTTCAATTCTGTAAAAGCTGGGAGCACTAAAATTACTCCTGTTGATCCTTTAACTCTTTTCCAAAGGATTTGTTTAATGAAACAAAGTGAAGAAGAGTTAAAAGCCTTTCTGAAATATGAACTTGCTCCTTACCCAGTGTCCCTATTCTCAGAAAAAGGCATGCGAAAAGGAACAAAATCTTCATTTAAAATGCCTTCGTTCCAGTGAAAGATGTGAAGTGAGGTGGACCGAGTAAATTTTTTGTCATTGATGGAGGGTACCTTATCCACAAAGTGACTTGGACTCGAAATGTTTGCTTCAAGTCAATAGCCCAAAGCTATGTTTCTTACCTGCAACGTCATTTTGGGTCTCAATTTGCTATTGTATTTGATGGGTATCCATGTGAGGGAGACAAATGTAGCACAAAGAGTGCTGAGAGGATTCGTAGGTCCAAACAACATTCTTCGGTTGACGTTGTGGTTGAATCAGAGATGGTGAACCAAGTCCCTCAGGACAAGTTCTTGTACAACGAACGAAACAAGCTGCGTTTGATCACACTTCTTAAAATGGAATTTCTGGAGTGTAGCATTGAAGTGCACCAGGCACAAGAAGATGCTGACGTTATAATTCTAACATCTGCCATTTCAAGAACCAAAGATTTTGGAAGTGTTGTCATTGTAGGAGAAGATGTTGACTTGCTTGTGCTCGTGACCGGTTTGTGGCAAGGCATTGAAAACTTATTTTTCTTAAAGCCAGGAGGAGGAAATGCAGAAGACAAGTGGTTTTCCACTGCATCTTACAAGTTTGACAGTGAATATATTCAGTTCACTCACGCCTTTAGCGGATGTGATAAAACATCTGCTTTTTTTGGTCAAGGAAAAATTAAGTGCTGCAATATTGTTGCGAAAAATGAACACCTAACCTCAGCGCTTTCCACGTTCAATAAACCACATGCTACCCGTGAAGAAATAATAACTGCAGGAGAACAGGTTACTATCACATTGTATAGTGGAGGTGTCAGCAGTTTCCACACACTAGACCATTTGCGGTGCCAGCTATTCGCCAGGTCAGCCACAAAAAGCAAACTGAATCTTACACGGTTGCAACCTACACAAGATGCTGCACAACATCATTCGTTGCGGACTTACCAAGTCCAAAGTTCGGAGCGTGCTCCTGCAGAAAAGTGGGTTTGAAATGTTCTTCGATTTGCAAGAAATATGTTGGAGTCAACTGTGAAAACGTGCCAAATTTTTTATATGAAGACAGTGAAGATGCTATGGAGGATGGTGAGGAAACCGCTGACGAAACCAACGAACTTGCTGAGGCTGACTCGCTGTTTAAAGAAGAGGTCAATCTGGGATCAACTCTATGTACAGACCCTGAATCCGTAACTCAAGGTATTTCTGGTGACACTGAGGAACCTGCCCATCAAAACGTTGGAAGTGATGCTCATATCTGTCTCAAGTGCGCTTAAGTGCAATATTACAAGTATTACACATCCAGAACTGTCAACATTTTTTAGTAACTGACAATGCATTTTAATTGTAATAAAGCTCTCTCTCTCTCTCTATTCGTTTAGTCGGTTCCGACTCTTCGTGACCCCATGAACCAAATCACGCCACTTTTTCCTGTCTTGCACTTTCTCCTGTAGACCTTCCAGGTTGGAACACATTGCTTCTGTGATGCCATCGATCCATCTCATCCTCTGACGTCCTCTTCTTCTAGTTCCTTCAATCTTCCCCAGCATTAATGTTTTTTCCAGCGAGGCATGCCTTCGCATTGTGTGTCCAAGTAGGTCAGCTTTTGTTTTAACATTAGACATTCCAGGTAGAAATTTGGTTTTATTTGCTCCAATATTGATCTGTTGGATCTCTTTGCAGTCCATGGAACTCTAAGAAGTTTCCTCCAACACCACAATTCGAAAGAGTCAATTCTTCGCCGTTCAGCCTTTCTAATGGTCCAGGTCTCACATCCATACATCACAACTGGAAGCTACTTATTTTTAATGTCAACTGTGTGGCTTTTATACACAAGAATAATTACCTACCTAATTAGGTTGTCTATTGCAGCTAATAATAGTTCAGTTTCCTGAGACAATTTATTTTTTGTGCGTGTGTGTGTTTTTATGTCTCTTAATGATGTATTTTTATATTTATAGTTTTACAAATACCAGGGCCGAGGTGGCCCATTGTGAACTTCAGGTAGTGATGTAAGAATCACAATAGTTGGGTGCCAGCAATCCTCATGTTGCAGACAGAGAAATTGAATACCTGAAAGTGAGGTGGTAAATTCCAACTTATAACATGATGTATAATGTATTTATACTACACAAACAGAAACTGAAAAAATAGTGTTCAAAAATAAGGTATCTTGCCACTACGCTCAATATTTGAAAAATTGGTATTTTTTGAGGCGCTGTAGCGCCTTCGATACTGGGAGTAGAAAAAAATGGCAAGAACGAAATTTGTAGAGGATTTTGTGCTCCTTAAAAAATAAAATAGACGTTAACGCGATAGGAGCAAATGAAACTGGGATATTTTGAAAAAGAAACTGAAAAAAGTCCGAAATTTACGAAGTTTTTTGACTGCAGAAAGTTTTCCCAAGCGAAATTTTGTTGGCAAAACTCGGTTTTCTAATCTTTCCAACCATATGAACGAGTTGAAAAAAATAAACTCTTCTACCCCACCTTTTGCAAGGTATATCTACTATTTGACTGGACTAAATTATACGGTCTGAATCAGAAGCTCAGACGGTGTTGCAACCGTGTCGGCTGCAGATTCCTTGATTTGCGCCATTGGGTGGTGCGGTTTTGGGTTCCACTAAATAGGTGAGGAGTCCTTTACACGTAGGAGTGTAGTGGGGGCTGTGTGTGGCGTGGATGGGGCAGTTTTTCAGGTTGGAGGGTCTCGCGGAAAAGAAAAAGGTCTTCATCCCAAAGGCTGCAGGTTGAACACAGGAAGAAAGTAGATCTAGAAGCCATTTGTATAACAGTTGTAAATTGTCGTAGCTGTGTTGGGAAAGTACCAGAGCTCCAAGAAAGCACTGATGCTCACATCGTTATAGGCACTGAAAGCTGGCCAAAGCCGGAGATCAGTTTATCCGAAATTTTTGCGGAGGACCAAATGTTGTTCAGAAAGGACAGGATAAATGCAGTTGCCGGTGGCGTGTTTGTTGCTGTTACAAGTGGATCATCCTGTAGTGAAAGTGAAGTAGGTAGTTCTTCTAAGTTAGTACAGATAGAGGTCATTGCATCCTTTTACCGACATCCCAACTCAGATGATACAATTGTTGAAATGTTCACAAAAAACTTGAGTCTAATTTCAAATACGTACTCCACTTATACAGTTATAGTTGGTCGTGAATTCAGTTTACTCTCGATATGTTGGCGAAAATACATGTTTAAATCCAGAGGTAGCGTAAAATATCATCTGAAATTCTGCCAAATACATTTTCTGAAAATTATTTCGAGCAATTAGTTCATGAGCTCACTCGAACAGCAAATAGTTGTGAAAACACACTTGACCTCTTTGAAACAAATAAACAAGAGCTAATAACGAGCATCAGAACAGATACGGGAATTTGTGAACAAAGGGTAGTCGTAGTGAGACTGAATGCTATAACTCCCAAATCCTCCGGAAATAAACGAAAAAAATATATATTCACAAAACCAGATAAAAATTCGTTCCTGCGAGAAAAATTAACAGTTTAAGTGTGGACTAAATGCGACTTGAATTAAAAGACTGTCGACGACAGTTGAGAGAGTTATACTAAACAAATGATATAAAAAATAAGCCAGAACACTGTTGAAAAAAGGACGAAAAAAGCATGACGAACGAAATATCCCCAAGATTTGCGATCTTTTGCAAAAGCTCGAAATTTAGCACGGACTTCAATAAGAGATGCTTAGAGTATTTTCCCAAACGAAATCTTAACTCGAAACCTGGCAGAAAATTCAAAGAGATTGTGATCGTATGTAAAATATGCCAGCGGAAAGACACAATCAACGCCTTCTCTGCGAGGTAGCAATGGAAATACTATTGGTGACTGTGCTGCTAAGCAGAGTTGCTAAACATAGCCTTCTGAAATTCCTTCACCGAAGAAGATGGAGTAAATATTCAAGAATTCAAATCAAGAACAGCTGCCAACAAAGCTCGACGAAGTATTGAAGCGATGTTGATATGTTTTTGTTTTGCATTTATTTTCAATTTTACCTTTTTCTTAAGGAAATTGCGTTTTCTGGCTGGCGCTATATGATTAACGCATTTTTTTTAATTTTTACTACAACAACTCTCTGTTTCATATTACGAATCAACAGTTTCGAATAAAACCTCACTTAAATATTGACGATTTCAATTTTGCTCTAAATACTGTTTATTTTTAAGTAACAGACAGGAGGATAGCTATGTAGAACACCAATGTTCCGTAGGTTATGCAGCTCTTTATACAGCGTGTTCGGAAGTTCCCTTTACAAACTACTGGGACTTCCAGCAAGGAGTGAGTACGTAATATTTTGAAAACGTCCGGAAATTTGCCGTTTCCGTGCTACGGCCGTCTGAAAACATGTTTGCTAGGTAGGGCTGCAGCAGGGTAGTTGCGGTGGGGGGAGGGAGGGCGGTGGCTACGTCTGATGTCATTTGACATCTGTCCTACTTCTCTGGCCTGCTTCGAGCATCATTCACGTGCCTGTGAGCGTTAAGAGTAACATGGCTGAATGCACGTTTGTAGACGGCATCGACGTGATCCTTCTGAATGGCGAAACTCACGGTAATGAAGAGCTGCTCGTCCACTTTATCAAGATCGTTCTCCACGTCGTTCTTTCGACTCCACAGCATATCCTTTTCGCCACAATTACGCAACGGCTTCGAGAAAGGGTACCTTCACCGTCAGCAGGCATAACTGAGTTGCTGCAAGAAGACGCCGCGCACCTGATTTGGAAGAGGCCGCATTGCATTACGTTGAAGAGAACTGTCAACGAATACACGATCCAGTTATTTGGCTATTACTGAGTGGAACTGTAAAACAAGTGATGTACTGTGTCACCAATTACTTGTGAAAGTGGTCGCGACACCAACATTTTTTTCAAACGGTTGTTGCACGGGTAAGGTACGTTTCCGGACATGGATTTCAATTCGAAATATTATCTACTCACTGCCCTCTACAAGTCCTAGAAGTTTGTAACGGGCACCTCCGAACACCGTGTACATCCTCACTCAATTTCTAGACGGTTCACCGCTTCCTGTTTCAAGGGGAATGTAGTGACACTGCTCGCATATGCAAACAAAGGGATAGAAACGAGGTAACGACCGACGTGTATGCAACACACATAGCGAAGAGGTAATGCGATTACTAACTTAACTGACCGAAACTAATACGAAAATAACTTTAGTTGAAATTTCCTACTCAAAAATTAAGAATGACTGTGCTGGTAAAGCCGGCCGCGGTGGTCTCGCGGTTCTAGGCGCGCAGTCCGGAACCGTGCGACTGCTACGGTCGCAGGTTCGAATCCTGCCTCGGGCATGGATGTGTGTGATGTCCTTAGGTTAGTTAGGTTTAAGTAGTTCTAAGTTCTAGGGGACTAATGACCACAGCAGTTGAGTCCCATAGTGCTCAGAGCCATTTTTTTGTGCTGGTAAACTTCTACGTTATTTGATTTTCAAACAGCTGAGCAAAACTGAACGTACTCAGACAATTCTCTCTTTACTTATTCTGATCATCACTAAACTGACACACAATATTTTTTAGCGCAACGCAATCTGACTTCTACAAAAGAATGGCCATGACTAACAATAACCTATACCTTTCATGAATCACTTTCCTCGCAAAAGTCTTCGTTACTCGAACTAGTACAATACAGCGAGCGCCAATACTGCCAGCTAAATAAAAGATTCTAGCTACTGAAGGCACTAACTACTGATAGGCATAGTTAGCAAATGAAAGATTTTGATAGAGAACAACAATGTATTTACCTTAACAGTGTTCAAAAATCAGTTCATGATATCCAGTCTTACAAATTTCCTTTTTCTGACGGACACACGTCGAGATCGTACGCTCTCAAAACTCTGACATCTCTCTCCACATATCCACCACTGCTGGCGGCTCACCTCCAACTGCCCAACACCACACAAGCGAATATTCCAACAATGAGCCCGACCAGCCACAGACTGCACACAGCGCAGTCAGCGATTTTCATACAGAGCACTACTTGGCGCTACCAACATAAAAACCTAAACAGCGTACTTACATAGTCTATGCTTATTTATAACCATCTACCAGAGGGTACGATAGTTTTACAAGTCTAATTGCAAAATTTCGTTACACATTGGTCTTCACTGTTTCAATCAGTAAATGCCAAAATCTAGAGCAAAACTCCACAGGCAGGCCATTGAGTTCTGCTGACTTATTCCCTGCGGTCGATCTAATGACACTCAAGAATTCTTCTTTTGAAAAGGAG
Organism: Schistocerca piceifrons; assembly: GCF_021461385.2. NCBI lineage: Eukaryota > Metazoa > Arthropoda > Insecta > Orthoptera > Acrididae > Schistocerca > Schistocerca piceifrons. The sequence continues at coordinate 848,946,767 of NC_060138.1, forward strand.
TAGTGAGTTCGGTATTTTGCGCACCTGTAATTTCGCTACGGTTCTCTACATTCTCCAGCCACTCTTCAACACCAGAGCGGTCATTTACTTCGCTAAAGTACAGCTTAATGAAAATATTCCTTTATGACTTGCTTGATGCTACCTTGTACGACATACCGAGAGACATAATGTGGCTGCTAGCTGTTAGGTGCGTACGTGCTAAAAGGATATTGTTTTGTTATGGCATTCAATTCTGTTTACATCAACTGTCGATGTCGAGCATGCTTTCAAGCTTCCGTATCCTATATCCAATTAGTACATTGCCTTGTCGAGAGCACCTGACATACGTCCATCATTTCACCTTGTCGGCGAGATTTCCCCTGCGAGACGCACCGTCGCGAAGGTTGACGGCTTTTCGTTTCCATGTCCTTTCCGTCGCTCCACTTTCAGTCCATTAGGCTAAGCGCAAATTGAGACGCGTATAGCACGTGAGACGCGACACGACACTACTGCGCGGCGCGCACCTTCCGCGTATGTCGCGCGGGTCCAACGCATATCCAATATTGAGACGCGTACACGTATTTGCACGCGCCGGTTGACGGCGCTCTGCGCTAACAGAAACGAAGCGCGCACACTGTAATCTTTCTCAAACGATTTAACAGAAAGCGTTCAGTAAAAATATTTCATTTTTACCTTGCTTGTAGCGTTATGTGTCAGCTTCGTGGCAGAGTTCACATCATCCCGCTAATGGTCATACTTATTGTGGTATTAACATTTTAGTAAGAACCTACGCAAAATTCAAAAAGTATGCAATGAAAAATAGGGGTCGCTATGATTTTGCGTTTGGTGCGCATTTCACCATATGTTGCTGCATATGAGATTTAGCTAACATATTGAATTTTTGTTTAGACTTGGGAGGAGGTCTCTCTATCTGTCTCCAATCTCGAGAAAATGGTTCGTATGTAGCGCGCTCACTTCCAATCTCGCGCCCGCGAGAATGAAATACTCTCATATCTCCTAAACCACTCGAGACATCGAAACGACAGCGTGGCGAATGATAGCACACAAGGATGAGAGTATTTTGCCAATTCGTAAACACACGGAACTTTCTTATTTATGGCGATATGTCAGCGCTTATACTTTCATTTTTATTTTTTCACTCCAGTGGCTGTAATTTTTTAAGAGTTATCGACAGCTAGCGAACCAAGAGTTTCAAATGGTTCAAATGGCTCTGAGCACTATGGGACTTAACTTCTGAGCTCATCAGTCCCCTAGAACTTAGAACTACTTAAACCTAACTAACCTAAGGACATCACACACATCCATGCCCCAGGCAAGATTCGAACCTGCGACCGTAGCAGCCGCGTGGTTCCAGACTGAAGCGCCTAGAACCGCTCGGCCACCCCGGCCAGCAGAGTTTCCTAGTATGAAAACAAAATAAACATGAAATATCTCCTCTTATGTTACTGCAAAATGACACTATGAGGTTTTTCGTAAGCACTTAAATTCTGTGACTGCCAATTACTTGTTTAGAGAGGCGCTCTGTGTCAGAATACTGCCGCAATAGCTAAGATTACTATGTGCAAATTATACTGTGTTTTGGCAAAGGAATAACAATTAAACCTGCCAACAAGAGAGATGTGGCAGTTACTCATAAATGATGACGCTTCTTCGAATGAGAAAACAGTAACAACTCAGGCAAAAATAAATTGCCAATTCTGTTGTAATTTTGGTTGAATACCCGTAATCCATTGTATTTTTAACACTGAGCGACTGGAATGAAAACTTACTAAAGGATTTTATTCCTTCTCTTGACGTGAGCAGTATTAAAAAAATGATGAGCGTTCTTTCAGGCGGAATAACAGACACATGCCAGATGCTGGTTACTCCCGCTTGCCAAACTGACAATGTGTGATGGCGAATAAAATACTTGTTACTGAGAAAAATAAACAATTGATCTGTCGCACAACACAATGGTCTGTGTATCGTCAGCAGCGGAGGATAATGCGTGCGACAGGATGCAGTGGCTAACCATGTGTGCCTTTGTGAGCTGGAGTTCACAAAACATTGTCATGAAAGTAGATCTGCCTTTGCCAGCAGTACATTTCAACAAATTAAATATAACTAATCACCACACTCTTTTAAGATATTCCTACTTTCGTAATAATACCGACAATTTTTTTTCAATTGTGTAGCCTGTTGTATAATTAGTTTATTAATGCTGATAATGTGGATGCAACAATTGAAATGCTTTCTCTCACCATGGCGAGCCAATTAAAACATTGTTATTTGTGACTACTTTTGGACTGCTTTTAGCTTTTGGTGGAAATGTGATGTTCACATGCATGTAGTACAGTGTGTCGTATTATATTATTACATCCATATCCAAGTAATCACAGTGGCACTTCTATACATCAGTTCTTGGACGCTTTTTACCAAGGGCACAAAGGGATCACACCTGTGGAGAATATCCCTTTTTAAATTTTTGTAAAAGATCGTACAGATACGCCAGTATACCAGGCAGCGAGAAGATAACCTTGTTTTACTTTTCTGCCTCTGTCCCTTCTTGCTATCTGAAAACATCGCGTAGGCATATGATATAATTACAGCGGCCAATGGCTCATCAGTCACTGAAGTATGCATTTTTCTTGACAGAAGAAAACAAAACAAAACAATACAGATATAAATAACAGAAAAGTATAGTGTACTAACGAAGAAAGCTGGAGCGTTTAAATGGCGAAAAACGAAACACTACCCAAAGGTAATAAAATTTAGTATACATTTAGGCAAAATTTATCGTATGGGCAATACCACCACTGCTCATATCCGCTGTTCCGATGTGAGCATATGGCCGGGCTACTTTTCCGCTCCCCGCCTCAAATTTCCCGCGGTGCTAGCGAGGCACGCGCGACGCGAGAAACTGTGCCTCAACCACAACGCCGCGCGACCTGGCGGAGGCGCGTGTCGCGTCCCAGTCGCGTCGCGTCGCGCCACATGCGCTATAGGCGTCTCAATTTGCGCCTAGCCTTAGTTTGGTACATAAGGTTTTGCGTATGGGTATTCCGGTTGCTATGGCGTTATTCACCAGTTGTCATTTTTTATTTGCGGTTCAGTGTTGCTATTGACATTAATTCGTCAGTAGGAAAAGGGAGAGAAGGAAACATAGTAGGTGAATATGGATTGGGGGGGAAGAAATGAAAGAGGAAGCCGCCTTGTAGAATTTTGCACAGAGCATAACTTAATCATAGCTAACACTTGGTTGAAGAATCATGAAAGGAGGTTGTATACCTGGAAGAATCCTGGAGATACTAAAAGGTATTAGATAGATTACATAATGGTAAGACAGAGATTTAGGAACCAGGTTTTAAATTGTAAGACATTTCCAGGGGCAGATGTGGATTCTGACCACAATCTATTGGTTATGAACTGCAGATTGAAACTGAAGAAACTGCAAAAAGGCGGGAATTTAAGGAGATGGGACCTCGATAAACTGAAAGAACCAGAGTTTGTAGAGAGTTTCAGGGAGAGCATAAGGCAACAATTGACAGGAATGGGGGAAAGAAATACAGTAGAAGAAGAATGGGTGGCTCTGAGGGATGAAGTAGTGAAGGCAGCAGAGGATCAAGTAGGTAAAAAGACGAGGGCTAATAGAAATCCTTGGGTAACAGAAGAAATATTGAATTTAATTGACGAAAGGAGAAAATATAAAAATGCAGTAAATGAAGCAGGCAAAAAGGAATACAAACGTCTCAAAAATGAGATCGACAGGAAGTGCAAAATGGCTAAGCAGGGGTAGCTAGAGGACAAATGTAAGGATGTAGAGGCTTGTCTCACTAGGGGTAAGATAGATACTGCCTACAGGAAAATTAAAGAGACCTTTGGAAAGAAGAGAACCACTTGTATGAATATCAAGAGCTCAGATGGCAACCCAGTTCTAAGCAAAGAAGGGAAGGCAGAAAGGTGGAAGGAGTATATAGAGGGTTTATACAAGGGCGATGTACTTGAGGACAATATTATGGAAATGGAAGAGGATGTAGATGAAGATGAAATGGGAGATAAGATACTGCGTGAAGAGTTTGACAGAGCACTGAAAGACCTGAGTCGAAACAAGGCCCCGGGAGTAGACAACATTCCATTAGAACTAGTGATGGTCTTGGGAGAGCCAGTCATGACAAAACTCTACCATCTGGTGAGCAAGATGTATGAGACAGGCGAAATACCCACAGACTTCAAGAAGAATATAATAATTCCAATCCCAAAGAAAGCAGGTGTTGACAGATGTGAAAATTACCGAACTACCAGTTTAATAAGTCACAGCTGCAAAATACTAACGCGAATTCTTTACAGACGAATGGAAAAACTGGTAGAAGCGGACCTCGGGGAGGATCAGTTTGGATTCCGTAGAAATGTTGGAACACGTGAGGCAATACTAACCTTACGACTTATCTTAGAAGAAAGATTAAGAAAAGGCAAACATACGTTTCTAGCATTTGTAGACTTAGAGAAAGCTTTTGACAACGTTAACTGGAATACTCTTTCAAATTCTGAAGGTGGCAGGGGTAAAATACAGGGAGCGAAAGGCTATTTACCATTTGTACAGAAACCAGATGGCAGTTATAAGAGTCGAGGGGCATGAAAGGGAAGCAGTGGTTGGGAAAGGAGTGAGACAGGGTTGTAGCCTCTCCCCGATGTTAGTCAATCTGTATATTGAGCAAGCAGTAAAGGAAACAAAAGAAAAATTCGGAGTAGGTATTAAAATTCATGGAGAAGAAGTAAAACCTTTGAGGTTCGCCGATGACATTGTAATTCTGTCAGAGACAGCAAAGGACTTGGAAGAGCAGTTGAACGGAATGGACAGTGTCCTGAAAGGAGGATATAAGATGAACATCAACAAAAGCAAAACGAGGATAATGGAATGTAGTCAAATTAAATCGGGTGATGCTGAGGGGATTAGATTTGGAAATGAGACACTTACAGTAGTAAAGGAGTTTTGCTATTTAGGGAGTAAAATAACTGATGATGGTCGAAGTAGAGAGGATATAAAATGTAGACTGGCAATGGCAAGGAAATCGTTTCTGAAGAAGAGAAATTTGTTAACATCGAGTATAGATTTAAGTGCCAGGAAGTCGTTTCTGAAAGTATTTGTATGGAGTGTAGCCATGTATGGAAGTGAAACATGGACGATAACCAGTTTGGACAAGAAGAGAATAGAAGCTTTCGAAATGTGGTGCTACAGAAGAATGCTGAAGATAAGGTGGGTAGATCACGTAACTAATGAGGAGGTATTGAATAGGATTGGGGAGAAGAGGAGTTTGTGGCACAACTTGACTAGAAGAAGGGATCGGTTGGTAGGACATGTTTTGAGGCATCAAGGGATCACAAATTTAGCATTGGAGGGCAGCGTGGAGGGTAAAAATCGTAGAGGAGACCAAGAGATGAATACACTAAGCAGATTCAGAAGGATGTAGGTTGCAGTAGGTACTGGGAGATGAAGAAGCTTGCACAGGATAGAGTAGCATGGAGAGCTGCATCAAACCAGTCTCAGGACTGAAGACCGCAACAACAACATTGACATTTTGTCATCTGGAAATAGTGAGTGGAGTTGTGGAGTACCAAGTGGAGAAATAGGAACATCTCTGACATATTCTTCTGATGAGTTCGATAGAGGAGTGCAGCAACAGAGGTAGCCAGAAACATTTGCGCCGTGTATGGGAATAATGCAACTGGGAGAGCACGACAAGGAAATGGTTTTATTTTTAAGGAGGACCATCTGACACTAGTGACTCTCCACGTTCAGGAAGACTGTCAGTGTTTGATAAAGATCGTTTAACCGCATTAATCCACGGTTATCCACACCACTGTACTCGAGAACTGGCAAATGTGAACTGTGGTCATTCCATCAACGTGCGACATTTGCATACGATGAGGGGGTTTCAAAAATCGGGTATGTGGGTACCGCAAGCTCTGCATCTCTGCTATCTCCTTATCAGTTGGCTCGTGAACGACACTGACCATTTCTATCTTATATAGTTAATGGGGACAAGAAATGGTGCCTTAGGTTAACATAAGGAAAAGAAAGGAATCGTTCAAATGGCTCTGAGCACTACGGCACTTAACATCTGAGGTCATCAGTCCCCTAGAACTTAGAACTACTTAAACCTAACTAACCTAAGGACATCAAACACATCTATGCCCGAGGCAGAATTCGAAACTGCAACCGCAGCGGTCGCGCGGTTCCAAACTGAATCGCCTAGAACCGCTCGGCCACACCGGCCGGCAGAAAGGAATGGTTGAGGCCAAACAAAGCAGCAACTCTCTGTACAAAGACCTGTGGGCATCCACAAAAGATAATATTATGAACCTGTGGAACAGCGACGATATGGTGTGCTACGAATTGCTTCCCCAAGGTTTAGCCTTCACTGCTCACATATGTCGCCAAAAACAGAGACGTCTTTCAGACGCAATCCAAGAGCAATTTTCAGGAAGACTCCGTGAAGTGATGCTACTCCATGATAATACAATAGAGGAATTGGTTTGGGAAGCCGTGCCAAAGCCACCTTTTCGCCTGATCTTGAGCACTCAGATTTTCACCTTTCCCTATATCTGTAGAACGACCTGGAAGGAACTTCCTTTCCAGATGAAAATAGGCTCCGAACAAGGCTCGACGAGTTCTTCCCTCAAAATCACGTGATTTCTACAGTCGCGGAATCGAAGTCATCCCAGCTTTGGCAGACTGTTGTAAAGTGTGAAGGAGAATATATTATTGACGATTAAAGTCGATGTTATGTGTATGTGTTTTTATTAAACTCACGGAAAAAGGGTACAGACTTATGCAAGAACTCAGTTACATCGATATTTCAAAATTATTTGGTAGCAACGTATGTCTTGCCCTTTCTTAGAAGAAACCTCTTGTAGAAAAAACATCAAGTTGAATATGGTTTAAAAAGTCGATCGAAGCTCTTACCTTTACTCTCGAAATCATCCCATTTATACTGATAGTTACCAACGGACACCGTCCGTTCGCATCTGCTTTACATGCTGCACTGACTGCAACAAAAGTTAAATGAGATCACTTTTCGTTTCTGCGTCCTCTGACTAATCGCTCGGTGTCTCTGGGCAGCTATTCCAGGGGGTTCCTTTGTGACTTAACCCGTGGTCTGTCTGAACTACCGATGGCGCGTTCACCTGCATTTCGCAGTTAGCGCGGGAGTCGGTTTCAGCAGCCTGCCTGAATCACGAGGTGTGCCCGACGCTAGTGTGAAACCTCTAATTTTCGTTGCTCGAAAAGGGTGCCATTTTTCATACACGAGCCATTTTCATGACCTTTTCCTTTTCGTGTTGGTTCAGAATGTCCTTCAACCGACGGGCGATTGCGGCGCGTCGGTTCCTTGTGGTGTACGCGTCTATCTCTGCCGAGGGGCTTGGGTGGTCTTGCCAGCCACGGCGCTCACGCCGCTGTTATACGGTTCCGTTTGAAAAACTTTTTTGTCTCTATGCGACCTGGGCCCGGAGTGCGAACTTTTGGCGAAGGTCGATGGGAGTTCAAAGGAGGGCAGGCCACTGGCACTACGCCTACGTTCCGGATTGAGTGAAGTGTTAGGTTTATGTTCTCCGCACATGGAGCTACACAAGTGAAACCCGTTGACGGCTCGATTTTCTTGCTAACTGGTCGCTTGCGACTCACCTCCTGGCTCCGCAGACGGCACGACTGTAGAGTGACTGCCCAGTGAATCAAAAATGGCTCTGAGCACTATGAGACTCAACATCTGTGGTCATCAGTCCCCTAGAACTTAGAACTACTTAAACCTAACTAACCTAAGGACATCACACACAACCATGCCTGAGGCAGGATTCGAACCTGCAACCGCAGCAGTCGCGCGGTTCCGGACTGAGCGTCTAGAACCGCGAACCACCGCGGTCGGCCCCAGTATATCGTTTGCAACGTGTTAAGCAGGCTTCTCACAGGGCATGTGACATGGTGGCGTTACAGCATGGAATTCCACCATCCACTGCACTGTAGAGCGCGAAACAAAGAACGTGACGTGTCTGATTTTTGCCTCGTGGAGAGAAACGTGTCCAATGACGTCCGACATTGTTTTACGTCACAAGTACAACAGAGCAGATGCCATATTGTGTTGAGTTGAATTACATATTTGGTGGGTTTTCTTTCTCATAAAGTACATGATATTAATATAAACAGTTTCAAAGCATCAACCAATTGAAGATCTCTCGAAAACGCGTCGTTTTAGATACGGTTTGTTACAATAAAATGACAGGAAACTACACATCGGTAGGTGAAGGCTTCCTGTAGCTGATGTTTTCGTGTTATAACTTGTTGTGCTACAGAAGTACAAGATACCGTTCCTGTGCTGCTGTACAATGATGATCTATCTAAAGCGCGTCTTTTTGGTACAATTTGCATATCAAATAATAACATTTACTGGTACAGTCAAAATACAGTTTATGCCACATACGCAGGCTCGGTTGCCATGTGGAAGCGATAGCGCAACTTCTAACGTCGTAAGGTGTATGTAACAATTAAGTCAAAGGTAGCAAGTTAGAGTCCACCTTCTGCCGAATTTTTCCACCTTTTGTTTTCTAAAAGATTCTGAGTCTTTCTTATTCATTTAATAGAAGTAGTTTCTCAAAATTCGATGTTATATATTATAAAAGGGGATTTCCTGCAACTCTTGTCGCAAAGGTCAACGGCTGACACGTTTCCTCAGTGGCTAGAAATCTAAACATGATTATCAGTCTACGTCTGAAAGTAAACACAAGTTACACGCTCGAAGTTTCCGTTACGACGAAACTTTCTGTTAAAATATGTATACTTATCTCTGCTTTTATGGACTGCCACATCTTTTTATCTTGCCAGCAATGATCTTTTTCCATTATAGTCAGCAGCTCAGAAAAAACTTCGTCTTCCCTTCGAAACAAATTGCGAAACGAATCTCGATCTTGAAATATATGTGATGAAGTACGTTATTTCAGAGTTTTTTGGTCATCGGTTCACCACAGGGAAAGTGGATAATACGCATGCAAAAAGTGACAACAGACATTATACCTTAACAACTGTGTTATTCCTGGCTGTGGCCGCCAGTATTTTATGTTGCTAGAAGCTCGCCCTGATGCAGCTTGATACACGTGAAGTAGCATATGGTACAAAAGTGGAGTGAGGTACAAGCGACAGATGGTACAGTATTTACCAGACCCGTGGGAGAGTCCGCCAATTGTACTGAACTTGCTTCTGATTGGTGGGCACGTTCGGGTGCTAGACGCCAAAACGCGTAAATTCTCTTATTAATTATTTATATACTTTTCATTGTATTTAACATATTTTTTAGTAGGATAATCTCTGATGGTTACCCTAAGAGTCTATCGTTTTTGTTTATTAAATTTCACTAGTTTTGAGAAACATAGGAGTAACGCTATTGCAACCGAAGTGCTTCGGATAGCTTTGGGTCACTTTGGTCTGCCTGGGAGACTAAGTACTTCGGCTGTGCTAGTCACTCTGTATCCGGGGTTCTAGAGGGCCGGACACGTACAGTGAGTCCAAAAAGTATTCGTCTAGTTGTAATTAAAAAAAAACTGTGTATATGTCACCTGAAAGGAAGGAACATAAAGTGTGAACATCCAGTCAAATGCAACGAACCTTGGTAATTCATTTTTATTGATGAACAAGGAAATAAATAGTCGTACATCCATAGCGATAACAAATTTGACAAAATGGAAAATTTATTCAAGGGCAACTTCAAAAAGTTTTCGTCCATTCATTTTTATTAAAAATTTACAATTGAAAATATGATTTCAATTACAAAAATTAATGTTTAGTGGGGTTTCCCTTTGCAGCTATTACTGCTTGTAGTCGCCTCGGCATCAACTTGACCAAGTTTGCCGTTAGAGAGGCTGGAATTTTGTCCCATTCGTCTTAAAGTGATTCTTTTAGTTCTCTCTTGTTAGAAATGTGTCTTCTCCTGATGCTATCTTACAGTACTTTCCAAAGGTGTTCAATAGGATTAATGTCTGGGCTCTGAGGAGGGGTGTTAAGTTGTTTTGGGTTATTGCACAGGAGCTTTGTATTTAGAGCCCTATGCTTTGGGTCGTTTTTGTTGGAAAATTAAATTTCCTTGCAGACCTAATTTTTCGGCGCTAGGATTTAGATTCTCCTTTAAAATGTTGATATACATATGGTGATCCATTGTACCTTCTATGAAATGTGATTTTCCAACATCTTCAGCACTTATACAGTCCCACACCATCAGGGAGCCACCATTGTGTTTAACCGTTGGCACCAGATTGCGTGGTAACATCTCCGCATTCCTACGCCACACCATTCGCCTGCCTTCCGACCCAAATACGTTATATTCCCTCTCATCAGAAAATATTACTGTATTCCGAAAGTCTTCCTTTTTGAATCTATGTACCATCGCAAAATGAAGACGTTTCTTTCGATTCAGTACACTGACCCAAAATTTCTTGTGCGCTACCCGGCCGTGATATCCATACGTTTTGAAGATATTTTTGTTTGTGTTGGCACATACCTTCTTTCCCCTAGACTCTAACTCCCCAGCCAACTTAGGAGCGCTGATTTTAGGTTTCTTCTTCATTTCCCTCATGATAAATCTCACGTCTGCATCAGTCAAAGTGTGAGGGCGTCCGGTACGTGGTTGGTTTCTTAATGATTTCGTTGCGCAAAATCGATCTATTCTCGGCTGAACAGTCGATCTAGGCCTACCGATTACTTTAACAATCTCGTAAGAAGATTTGCACTCATTATGTAAGCGCAGAGTAAGTGTCCTTTCGATCAGCGCCGTCTCACTACCCTTAACGGCCCGTGGCGCTACCTGCACTGTATCGGTGCCGTTCAGAACCACAACATGGGATAGAGTGGGGCCGCGCACTGTTGACTCTATAGTGTGTGCCGTGGGTCAGCGTTGTGGTTTAATCACTGCGCGCAGAATTTCATCATGTTCAGATGGTGGACGAATACTTTAATTAACTAGCTCCTCTGTTACATTTTCTATTTTGTTAACCTTGCTGTCGATTTGGAAGTACTTATTTCCTTGCTTTTCAACAAAAATGACTTACCGAGGTACTTCTTACATGACTGGCTCTTTAGATTTTGTATACATTTCTTAAGCACACTTAAAGTAGTAAAGGAGTTTTGCTGTTTGGGAAGCAAAATAACTGATGATGTTCGAAGTAGAGAGGATATAAAATGTAGACTGGCAATGGCAAGGAAGGCGTTTCTGAAGAAGAGAAATTTATTAACATCGAGTATAGATTTAAGTGTCAGGAAGTCGTTTCTGAAAGTATTTGTATGGAGTGTAGACATGTATGGAAGTGAAACATGGACGATAAATAGTTTAGACAAGAAGAGAATAGAAGCTTTCGAAATGTGGTGCTACAGAAGAATGCTGAAGATTAGATGTGTAGATCACATAACTAATGATGAGGTACTGAATAGAATTGGGGAGAAGAGGAGTTTGTGGCACAACTTGACTAGAAGAAGGGATCGGTTGTTTTAGGACATGGTCTGAGGCATCAAGGGATCACCAATTTAGTACTGGAGGGCAGCGTGGAGGGTAAAAATCGTAGAGGGAGACCAAGAGAGGAATACACTAAGAAGATTCAGAAGGATGTAGGCTGCAGTAGGTACTGGGAGATGAAGAGGCTTGCACAGGATAGAGTAGCATGTAGAGCTGCATCAAACCAGTCTCAGGACTGAAGACCAGAACAACAACAACATACATTTCTTTTCATGTTAGACAGACATTGTGTCCTACAAGATATGCAGCTACACGAATACTTTTTGGACGCACTGTATATCTATTTCGAGCGCTCTGTAGGATCGGACACGTATCTCAGTATCGTGCGTAACTTAGATGTGAATATGTAATAGTCGCTCAGTTTCGGGTGTTCTTCAGAGCCGGACATTTTGTACTCTATATCAAGTGTAACTTAGTTGTGATTATGTAATACTCTCTCTGTCTAGTGGGTATCGGGGAGCCGGACGCATGCATCATATTTCGGAAGTTGAATGGGAAAGTTACCATAGAATTAAGAAATCTATGTCGGGTATTGTAAAAGACACTGTAAATGTGTGGATATTTGAGTAATAACCAAACAGAATACATTAACGAGAAGTGTCGTCTACAATCATTGTCAGTACTACAGATCTTGCCCTCTGTAGATACAGAGGCTAACCTGGGCAAGTGGCACCCCGCAAAAAGAAGAATCACAGGTTGGAAGTGACGGCGTAGCAACCTCCGCCGAAGAAGATCCCCCGACCGACGAGCTGTCTTCTGCGCTGGAGACACAACTTTAGAAGACGACAGGCTGGTGGAAAAAACCGTCAGACACTACTTCCAATTGAAAATGGAATGGAAAGTCTATTGAGATAACGAGTAACTTCCACTAGTACGTACTTGAATCACTGTACAGCATTATGTAGTGCTCCTATACCAGCAATTCGCTGTTTAAGCCATCGACAAGTCCAGATTCATGTACGCGATATTCTCCACATTTCTACGACAAAACAGAGTTAACACAGCTATTTTACGTGCGTCCATTATGGTAAGGAGCGAACGGCCTTGCCGCAGTGGAAACACCGGTTCCCGTCAGGTCACCGAAGTTAAGCGCTGTTGGACTGGGCTAGCACTTGGATGGGTGACCATCCGGTCTGTCGAATGCTGTTGGCAAGCGGGGTGCACTCAGCCCTTGTGAGCCAAACTGAGGAGCTACTTGGTTCAGAAGTAGCGGCTCCGGTCTCGTAAACTGACATAAGGCCGGGAGAGCGGGGTGCTGAGCACATGTACCTCCATATACGCATCCAGTGACGCCTGAGGATGACTTGGCCGCCTGTCGGTACCGATGGGCCTTCCAAGGCCTGTTCGGACTGAGTTTAGTTTTAGTTTTATTATCGTAAGGAAGCTGTGTAGTTTGCGTGCCAAACAAAGCCGACAACGGCTGCTAGGGAGTACTGAGAGCGCAAATAAAGTTCACCAGCTCGTCCCGTGTGCCGACGGCGCCCTCTCTCGTGAGATCGGATGTCCCCAGCTGCCAGTGACTCAGTATCGCCGTTGGCAATCGAACAGAGTTGCGTCGTTCCCCCGAACACTGCACTGTGCTGGTTTGTTAAAATGAATGACCACGTTGTGAACATTAGCTTTGTACAGGAAGCGGAAAAACATTCCTTTTATACAACTACAAACTCTCTGGCTGTTGCAGGAGTTATTTGACAGAGAAAGCATGGTGTGAAGAGGCAAAAGACGTTATTATTACAGGTGTGTAGTGTACTTTACATTTATTGTTTAAAATAAAGTTACCGGCGCGTTGATTGCGGACAAAATTTATGGGATACCAACAAATATCGTGCCGGACATCCTTTTGCCCGGTGCAGTGCAGCAACTCCACGCGGCATGGACTCAGCAAGTCGTTGGAATCGCCTGCAGAAATACTGAGTCATGCTGCCTCTATAGCCGTCCATAACTGCGAAAGTATTGCCGCTCCAGGATTTTGTGCACGAACTGACCTCTATATTATGTCCCATAAATGTTCGATCTGGGTGGCCAAACCATTTGCTCGAATTGTCCAGAATGTTTCAAACCAATCGGGAACAATTGTGGCCCTGTGACTTGGCCCATTTTTGTCTGGGAACATGAAGGCCACAAATGGCTGAAAATGGTCTCCAGGTAGCCAAACATAAGCACTTGCGTTCAACGATCGGTTCAGTTGTACGAGGGGACTCAGCCCGTTCCATATAAACACAGCCCAAACAACTATGGAGCCACCACTAGCTTGCACAGTGCCTTGTTGACAACTTGGGTCCACGGCCCCGTTGGGTCTACGCCATATTCGAATCCTATCATCAGCAGTTACTGACTGATATCAGCACTGGTCTGACCTGGCCACTGTTTTCCAGTCATCTAGGGTCGAGCTGATATGTTCACAAGCCCAGGAGAGGCGCTGCAGGCGATGTCGTGTTGTCAGAAAAGGCACTTGCACCGGTCGAGTGGTGCCATAGCCCATTAACGCCAAATTTCGCCGCACTGTCCTAACGGATACGTTCGTCGTACTTCCCACACTGATTCATCTGATTATTTCACGCAGTGTTGCTTGTCTATTAGCAATGACAGCTCTAAGCAAACGACGCTGGTCTCGGTCGTTAAGTGAAGACCGTCGGCCAGTGCGTTGTACGTCGTGAGCGGCAATGCCTGAAATTTGATATTGTTGGCAACACTCTTTACACTGTGGATTTCGGAATATTGAATTCCCTAACGGTTTCCACAATGGAAAGAAAGTCCGATGCATCTATCTCCAGCTACCAGCCCGCGTTCAAAGTCTGTTAACTCCCGTCGTGCGGCCATAATCACGTCGGACACCTCCTCATACAAACCACTTGAGTACGGAGGACAGCTCCACCAATGCACTGCCTTTTATACCGGTGTACGCGCTACTACCACCATCTGTATCTGAGCATATCGCTATCTCACGACTTCTGCCACCTCAGTGTAGATCACAGAACTGAATACCATTTAAATCATAGCCACAACATATAATAATATCTTCAACTTCAGAAGACAGTTAATGACGTATCTACTAACTGAACGTTAATGAATACCATTGTCCCTGTATGCACTCGTTGCCCCTGTACATACTTCATTCCAACCAGTTATTCTTGATTCCCCAGTATTCTTAGCCAATGCAGCCAGCCTCACTTTCCTTTCCCCAGAACTCGCTATATCAGAAAACGTCTATTTTGTACATCTATAATTTATTTGTATCTGCCACTACCATTACTGTCATTATCATTATTATTGTTGTTAGTGACAGCAGCAGCGGAAGGAGAAATATTGCCAGTATTAACTTTGTTAGCTCATAGTCAGTATTGTTTTCTCACGGTTTCACTATAGGCAGTAAAATAATTTTAATAGATTCTATCATATTTAAACTGTGTTTTCTTAGGTACGTGCGTTGTAAAAAAGTTATTGTGAAACTTCGGTCGGATGTAAGAAAGAGCGTGATGGCCCTAGTCAGATCAGGTTAAATAAATAAATAAAAAAATAAAAATTGTAGTGTGTACTAGCAGCGCATGTGTCGATCCATAAAACTGTAATGCCGTGTGCAAATGAACAGTGAAAACGGCGGGAAAACGACAGAAAAGCCACAAATTTCCAATACGAAAAAATACAATGGTGTTCACATACAAATGATTTACACAGCATAAAACACCATCACCATATAAACCTCGAAGCATCTGCTTTTTCAAAATAAAAAATAGGGCTAACGCTGTGTAACGGCGGAAGGAATCAACGCTGCTAAATCCCTATAACACTGATTAGTCGATCGATAGAATGCTATAAATTTTGAATCTGCTACTGTTCCTGAATTGTTACAAACTGTCTGAAGTTTGTATTTCTTTGGATGTACGAATGAATCCCGAATTTTGTTCGTTTTCTCATTTGTGTGTAATAATATGATATAGTAATAATAATAATAATAATAATAATAATAACACTGTACAAAGCATTTTCCAAGATTTTATTAAGCAGAACAGAAACAACACTGGACAGTCACTCAGGTGAATATCAAGATGGTTTTAGGACAGGAAGGTCATGCACAGAACAAATATTTAATCTCAAGTCAGTAATTCGCCACAGATTACTTAATTCAAAGAATATTGTAGCTATGTTTGTGGATTTCAAAAAGGCTTTTGATTCTGTTGACAGAGAAAGTATAGATAAAATAACCCTAGAATTCGGCGTAAAGTCTGAACTCCAAACCTAATCTGTGAAATATTTTCAGATACAGTCTGTAAAACAAAATCTGTTGGAGAATTTCGCAGCCTTTAAAAATAAAAAGAGGCACACGACAAGGTGATGGCCTATCCCCAATTCTTTTTAACATTGTGTCAGAGAAAATAGTAAGAATTTGGAACGATAGACTTATTGAACTCAACATCTCACTATAAGGTTAGGAAGAGAAAGCAAAAAGGTCGAAATCAACTGTCTTGCATTTCGAGTTGATTTTGCTGTACTTTCCAAAAATGTGACATCTGCTGTAACACAGATATATCTCCTGGAAGAAATAGCCAGAATTTCTCCAGAAAAAAAACAAAATTTGTAATAAACGTTAAGGATGCTCAAAAATTTCTGAAAACAGATATTGTCCAGATAGAGAGGGTAAGAAAATTCAAATATCTAGAGGAGATAATCCAAGAAAATGCTTTGGAAAAATCTGCAAGAGAGGAAAGATTGCATAAAATGGGAAGAGAACATGGTATCACCAAAGACCTCTACAATAAAAAGTGCCTATCCCAAAATCAAAAAATAAGGCATTACAACACAGCAGAAAGCCAGAATGCCTATATGCAAGCGAATGCCTGGCATTAAACTATAATTTAGATAGATTAGAAGTATGAGAAAGGAGAATTATAGGGAAAGTATTAGGACCACAAAACACAGCAGAAAGCTGGAATTTACGAAGTAATGCTGACATATACCAAAATATAGAAAATATTTCAAACGTAATGAGAAAAAACAGCCTCATTTTCTGAACCTCTGTTTTCTTGGTGGGCGAAGGTTCACTTCAAACGTAGAATTGATAGCCGGAGTTGACTACTATTTTGCAGGCCTAGAGGAAACTCATTTTCGAGAAGGGATCAAGGCACTGGAACATCGTTGGACCAAGTGCGTTAATCTACAACGAGACTACATTGAAAAATAAAAAAAGTTTCAGTGATGTAAGTACTCCTTTTCTATTCCTTTCCAAGAACTTTTCAAACCACCCTCGTACACAACCTCGTTCAAACTCAGTGAGGTCTCGATAATGGCGTCTTTGTCGCCTTAAAGGCATCCTTGACTAAATCAACTCACAATGTCCAATCTCCAAGGTAACTGTGCTCCCTACCGTTAGAGCGTGAACTTAAAACAAACCTGAATTGCATCCTCATAGTGGCGGTACTAGCGCCACTCTTAAGCGACTGGCGCGAAATTGGAACAGACTTCATTCAGATGTAGAAACATCCTACCAACTATCTTCTATGTCGCGCAACTCCTTCTTGGCGTTGCGGTTTTTTTTCTGTCAGTGTAGTTTCGATAGTCATCTGAGTAATTGTCTGGCAGCTTTTTAGTAAAAGAAGTACGATTGCGACAGTAATTGTAGTCCTTAACCCAAGTACCATGTTTTCT
This sequence comes from Schistocerca piceifrons, assembly GCF_021461385.2. NCBI lineage: Eukaryota > Metazoa > Arthropoda > Insecta > Orthoptera > Acrididae > Schistocerca > Schistocerca piceifrons. Next base: position 848,963,938 of record NC_060138.1, read on the forward strand.
TTGGTTAATGTTTTTGATGATGCTCATACAGTGAATCCAAAAAGTATTCGTATAGCTGCAGATCTAATAGAAAACAAAGTCTGTGTAACATGAAAAGAAATGTATGCAAAATCTAAAGAGCCAGTCATGTAAGAGTTACCTCGGTAAGTAATTTTTGTTGAAAAGCAAGGAAAGAAATATATCCAAATCGACAGCAAGGTTAACAAAATAGAAAATATAATACAAGCGCTAGTTCGTAAAGTATTCGTCCACCATCTGAACATGCCGAAATTCTGCGCGCAGTGATTAAACTATAACGCTGACCAACGGCACAAACCATGCGCGGCCCCACTTTATCACCTTTTATAATTCTGAACTGCGCCGATACAGTGCAATTAGCTTCATGGCCCGTAAGGGTAGTGAGACGACGCTGATCGAAAGGACACTTATTCTGCGTTTACATAATGAGTACAAATCTTTTTACGAGATTGCTAAACTAGTCGGTTGACCTAGATTGACGGTTCAGTCGATAATAGATCGATTTTGCGCAACAAAATCATTAAGAAACCAACCACGTACCGGACGTCCTCACACTCTGACTGATGCAGGCGTGAGATTTATCATGAGGGAAATGAAGAAGAAACCTAAAATCAGCGCTCCTAAGTTGGCTGGGGAGTTAGTCTATTGGGGAAAGAAGATATGTGCCAATACAATCAGAACTACCTTCAAAACGTATGGGTATCACGGCTGGGTAGCGCGCAAGAAATTTTGGGTCAGTGAACAGAATCAAAAGAAACGTCTTCATTTTGCGATGGAACATAGATTCAAAAAGGGACTTCTGGAATAGAGTAATATTTTCTGATACGAGTAAATATAACGTATTCGCGTCGGATGGCAGGCGAATGGTGTGGCGTGAGAAGAATGAAGAGAAATTGCCACGCAATCTTGTGCCAACGCTTAAACACAGTGCTGGCTCCCTGATGGTGTGGTGCTGTATAAGTGCTGAAGATGTTGGAAAATCACATTTCATAGAAGGTACAATGGATCACCATACGTAATCAAGATTTTAAAGGAGAATCTGAATCCTAGGGCCGAAGAATTAGGTCTGCAAGGAAATTATGTTTCCCAACAAGATAACGACCCAAAGCATGCGGCTCTAAACACAAGGCCATTGCTCGTGTATAATACCCCAAAACAACTTAACACCCCTCCTCAGACCCCAGACATTAATCCTACTGAACAACTTTGGAAAGTACTGGAAGATAGCGTCAGGAGAAGACACTTTAAGACGAATGGGACAAAATTCCAGCCTCTGACGGCAAGCTTGGTCAAGTCGATGCCCAGACGACTACAAGCAGTAATAGCTGGAAAGAGAAACCCCACTAAATATTAATTTTTGTAATTGAAATCATATTTTCTGATTGTAAATTTAAAAAAATATGAGTGGACGATTACTTTTTGAAGTAGCCCTTCAATAAATTTTCCATTTTGTCAAATTTGTTGTCGCTATGGATGTATTTATTTTCTTGTCCATCAATAAAAATGACTTATCAAGGTTCGTTGCATATGACTGGATGTTCACATTTTATGTTCCCTTCCTTTAACGGGACATATACTTAGTTTTAAAAAAAATTACAATTAGACGAAGAGTTTTTGGCCTCACTGTAGCTGCAACATCTATTGCTGTAGTAGCGATAACAATTGCCCGGAACACGGCTGCAGCTAACGTGATCGCAGCACACAGGCTACGCAATATTTTAGAACAGACGTAACGCCACACGTCACGTATGCGCGCGCGTACCTGCGGGCAGGATTCACCATTTACACGCTGACCCTTACGGGTAGCACTTACGAATGCCAACTTGCGTGCGGATAAGAACGTGTCCCAAAAACTTCACTCTAAGCACATGCAAGTCACATATGCGGCACTCTATGGAGTATGCATTCGGATGCGTAGAATGAGAATTCTGTCTGCAACATCTCCTGCAACTCAAGTCACGTAATTTTGTAACGGCGCATTTTGGCGCTTATAGCGCTTGGCGTATTTTCAGTGTTATTACTTCGCTGCTACAGACAGATCGCCTTCAGAAATCCCGTAAAACTTTTTATACGCGTTTTACAGGCATTTTAACGATGTGATACCAGGATCTTAAGTTGGCTTAAAGATGTTGTTGTTGTTGTTGTTGTGGTCTTCAGTCCTGAGACTGGTTTGATGCAGCTCTCCATGCTACTCTATCCTGTGCAAGCTTTTTCATCTCCCAGTACCTACTGCAACCTACATCCTTCTGAATCTGCTTAGTGTATTCATCTCTTGGTCTCCCTCTACGATTTTTACCCTCCACGCTGCCCTCCAATACTAAATTGGTGATCCCTTGATGCCTCAGAACATGTCCTACCAACCGATCCCTTCTTCTGGTCAAGTTGTGCCACAAACTTCTCTTCTCCCCAATCCTATTCAATACTTCCTCATTAGTTATGTGATCTACCCATCTAATCTTGAGCATTCTTCTGTAGCACCACATTTCGAAAGCTTCTATTCTCTTCTTGTCCAAACTATTTATCGTCCATGTTTCACTTCCATACATGGCTACACTCCATACGAATACTTTCAGAAATGACTTCCTGACACTTAAATCTATACTGGATGTTAACAAATTTCTCTTCTTCAGAAACGCTTTCCTTGCCATTGCCAGCCTACATTTTATATCCTCTCTACTTCGACCATCATCAGTTATTTTGCTCCCCAAATAGCAAAACTCCTTTACTACTTTAAGTGCCTCATTTCCTAATCTAATTCCCTCAGCATCACCCGACTTAATTAGACTACATTCCATTATCCTTGTTTTGCTTTTGTTGATGTTCATCTTATATCCTCCTTTCAAGACACTGTCCATTCCATTCAACTGCTCTTCCAAGTCCTTTGCTGTCTCTGACAGAATTACAATGTCATCGGCGAACCTCAAAGTTTTTATTTCTTCTCCATGAATTTTAATACCTACTCCGAATTTTTCTTTTGTTTCCTTTACTGCTTGCTCAATATACAGATTGAACAACAACGGGGAGAGGCTACAACCCTGTCTTACTCCCTTCCCAACCACTGCTTCCCTTTCATGTCCCTCGACTCTTATAACTGCCATCTGGTTTCTGTACAAATTGTAAATAGCCTTTCGCTCCCTGTATTTTACCCCTGCCACATTTAAAATTTGAAAGAAAGTATTCCAGTCAACATTGTCAAAAGCTTTCTCTAAGTCTACAAATGCTAGAAACGTAGGTTTGCCTTTCCTTAATCTTTCTTCTAAGATAAGTCGTAAGGTCAGTATTGCCTCACGTGTTCCAGTGTTTCTACGGAATCCAAACTGATCTTCCCCGAGGTTGGCTTCTACTAGTTTTTCCATTCGTCTGTAAAGAATTCGTGTTAGTATTTTGCAGCTGTGACTTATTAAGCTGATAGTTCGGTAATTTTCACATCTGTCAACACCTGCTTTCTTTGGGATTGGAATTATTATATTCTTCTTGAAGTCTGTGGGTATTTTGCCTGTTTCATACATCTTGCTCACCAGATGGTAGAGTTTTGTCAGGACTGGCTCTCCCACGGCCGTCAGTAGTTCCAATGGAATATTGTCTACTCCGGGGGCCTTGTTTCGACTCAGGTCTTTCAGTGCTCTGTCAAACTCTTCACGCAGTATCATATCTCCCATTTCATCTTCATCTACATCCTCTTCCATTTCCATAATATTGTCCTCAAGTACATCGCCCTTGTATAGACCCTCTATATACTCCTTCCACCTTTCTGCTTTCCCTTCTTTGCTTAGAACTGGGTTTCCATCTGAGGTCTTGATATTCATACAAGTCGTTCTCTTATCTCCAAAGGTCTCTTTAATTTTCCTGTAGGCGGTATCTATCTTACCCCTAGTGAGATAGGCCTCTACATCCTTACATTTGTCCTCTAGCCATCCCTGCTTAGCCATTTTGCACTTCCTGTCGATCTCATTTTTGAGACGTTTGTATTCCTTTTTGCCTGTTTCACTTACTGCATTTTTATATTTTCTCCTTTCATCAATTAAATTCAATATTTCATCTGTTACCCAAGGATTTCTAGTAGCCCTCGTCTTTTTACCTACTTGATCCTCTGCTGCCTTCACTACTTCATCCCTCAGAGCTACCCATTCTTCTTCCACTGTATTTATTTCCCCATTCCTGTCAATTGCTCCCTTATGCTCTCCCTGAATCTCTGTACAACCTCTGGTTCTTTTAGTTTATCCAGGTCCCATCTCCTTAAATTCCCACCTTTTTGCAGTTTCTTCAGTTTTAATCTACAGGTCATAACCAATAGATTGTGGTCAGAGTCCACATCTGCCCCTGGAAATGTCTTACAATTTAAAACCTGGTTCCTAAATCTCTGTCTTACCATTACATAATCTATCTGATACCTTTTAGTTTAAAGATGTGAAGAGCAATACGTTTTTTCGGTAACGGAATAAAAAAATAACAGCCAACAATATTTTTTTAGATTTTTTAATGCAGCTGATTGATGCTGTCGAATATGTTCTACATCTACATCTTAACGGATACTCTGTAAACTACATGTAAGGGCCTGGCAGAGGGTTTATCGAACCACCTTCACAATAGTTCTCTCTTACTCTAATACCGAACAGCGCGTGGAAAAAACGAATACCTATATCTTTCTGTGCGTGCTCGATTTGACTTATTTTAGTGTGATGATCATTTCTCCCTATGTAGGTCAGCCTCAACAGAATATTTCTAATTAAGTACGTTACAATGACACTGTATAGGAACTTGTCTCATGCAAGTACTTAAGCGCACACAGTGGGTTGAGAACCTGCGTAAACTGGAGGGTAGCAACAATATGTAGACACTGACTAGCAGTTTACTCAATACATTTGCAGATTTATTTAGCACTTATGTCGTTAACACATGGTCATAAAATCTCAGAAATTTTCTCTACAATACAAACTATGTAATACTGTGTGTCGGTGTTTTTGAATGTATAAAGTACCTGATATCAGTACGTCATTTGCAATCACACATTTGTTGTACATACCTATGAATCGTGAATGGTCCTCCTTTTACATACTCCTGTTTACATCCTTAGCAACAGTAATAACGCACAACGGCTGTTACTAGAACTGAAATGGGCAGAAACGAATATAAAGCGAGGCGAATGCGTGTAATATTCAAGTTTCGCTACTACCGCAAATTTTAGACAAGCAGCGTCGTCCCGAAAGTACTTGACTAGCCTCGTTTGATATTGAGAACATGTGCAATAGACTATGCTAATTCCATAGACGCTCTATGACTACCGTATATTTCGACGGATGAGACAACCTTCAGATAAGACGAGGTATAAATTTTCGTCAAAGATAATACATCGTTTTATCGTATGACCATCCTATAAGACGATCCCCATACTATTAACAGCCTGTAAATTTAGTTTAGAACAGTGATTATCTGGAAATAATGCGCGCACTGATTTGGGTAACGATCTTGAATATTTATACAAGTGTCGTATTGGCTATTCAGTTTTGTGGACATATCCGCTCTGTACTACTGCACATCTGGTACTGCTGCACACTTCATGAAGCAAAATTCTCCTTCAGCATTGTTACGGTTTCGTTTGTAGAAGCACGTGCCGAATAACGAACTCATATACTTGTCTAAAACGTATTGTTGTAGGTTATGTTGTGTGTTCAAATAGTTTGTACTTGAAGTGTAATGGGCGTAAAATTTGTAAGCTGTGTGCCTAACGAAGGAACTAACAAAAAGAAGGAAATACGAAGCAAGATTCAAGTTACACGTCACAAAACAGGCTAAAAAGAATGAAGATGCTATTAAAAAATGCCGGTGAAAAAGTGTAGTGAGGAGAGGAATAGCTTCCTGGCCATATTTAGAAAATAACGTTGCAGAATTTAAAGGAAGAGAGGAGAATTCTCATGTTGTTACAAGAAATATGATTAGGGTTTGTACACTGAAGTGGGCATGAGCCAATCCAAACCATGGCAGAGAATTTAAAGCAACTGTAGGTTGGTGCAATCACGTCATAAACAGAAAAAATCTGGTAATACAGCAGAAACCAAAAACTGCGCCAAAATTACTGAAAGATATTGACGATAAAGCCACGAGTTTTCATGGTTCAAATGCCTCTGAGCACTATGGGACTTAACATCTGAGGTCATCAGTCCCCTAGAACCTAGAACTACTTAAACTTAACTAACCTAAAGACGTCACACACATCCATGCCCGAGGCAGGATTCGAACCTGTGACCGTAGCGGTTGCGCGGTTCCAGACTGAAGCGCATAGAACCGCTCGGTCACACCGGCCGGCTACGAGTTTTCATAAGTTCGATATTCGTATGAGGCAAAAATACAACTTTCCACTACCTCATATTAGGAATATGGATGAAACACTGATGAACTTCGATATGATAAACAGTTGAGTTGTGGAAACGAAAGGCGTGAAAACTGTTGCATCAGAAGTACAAGCTATGAAAGCAATAGGTTTACAGTAGTATTAACACGCCTGGCAGATGGAACAAAGTGAAAATGTATGGTCATTTTCAAGCAGAAAAACATTCCTAAACTAAAATATCCATTAGGTATTTTTGTACATTTTCCCGAAAAGTGATGGAAGGACGGTAAAGGTGTAAAATTATGGGTGGAAAATGTGTGGCAGAGCCGACCAGGTATTCAACAAAATCAACCAAGTTTGTTGGTGTGGGATGTTTCGCAGCCACATAACTGAGAATACCAAAAATTACATACCACATAGCACGAAGCTGTGCCAAGATTGCTTTTATACCGGGTGGTTTGACACCGACGCTACAATCTTTAGACCATTCAAAGACCAAATGCGTGATCATGGAACAACTGAATGAGAGGATGTACTTGAGGAGCTCCTTTCCTTATATGATGATTGTGAAGACTTTGCAGCGTTTTAAATGCATTTGTGAGTGATTTATTTCATTTTATAATGGTTTTAATGTATATAAATTTCACTCTATGTTTTGTCTAAGTCATGTAAAACAACCTCGTTTAATTTTTCTAATGCTTCAACTATCGTCTTATCTGCCGAAATACACGTTACGTCCCGCGTCCCGCAAGTTGGGCCGCTTTTGACATTGTAGTGGCTGTTGCGCGCCTGAGCTGTGACGCAACACACCCCACGTGACCGACTCGTGCGTGGCCTGCTCGTGCAGCGGGGCCGTCCCCGCAGAGGCACACGCCTCCTGTTCGACAAATTTTCCTCCGTTCGCCGCGGTGCACAAGATACACGACTTAGGCTGGCCGCGACGTGAAGCCAATGACGATAAAGGAAGGCATACGAGTTTGTTGTTTCAGTTCAACTCTGACACTTCCGACACTATTGTAAACTTGTAGTTTAAATCAATTACGTAATTTCTCATTTGCAATATACAACATTATTCCATACGAAATAAAGCTGCGAGCAGTCATTTGATTCGGAATTTCGAATGGCAACTTAAACACGCATATGTATCATATTCCACATGCTACAGATACGTGACAGAAGTACATCACATAATCGTCCATCACAAAACTTAGATTTCTAATTGCCTCCGCTTTCACTCATAAGTTTTTCTCAGGTATCTGAATTGAGTAATTTCAAACACAAGGGCCGCTCGGAGTGACCGTGCGGTTAGAGGCGCTATGTACGGATTGCGCGGCCCCTTCCGAGCGGAGGTTCGAGTCCTCCCTCGGGCATGGGTGTGTCTGTTGTTCTTAGCATAAGTTAGTTTAAGTTAGTTTTGTAGTGTGAAAATCTAGGGACCGATGACCTCAGCAGTTTGGTCTCTTAGGAATTCACACACATTTGAACATACACAAGGAACCGGCCATACTGTACCACTGTACACTGTACGTATGCTTAACAGCGAGTTCAAGACATTAATTATCGAATCATGAACCTAATAAGCAATTGGTCGTATGGAATGGTTGAAATCTTCCATTTTAACTTACAAGTACTGCAATACTGGAACACGAGAACAGCACGCAAGTTCCGCGACGTGCACTCTCGACTCCGCCGAAGGTGACCCACGGACGTAAACAACTTCAGCAGCAGAACGCCGCACGGCAGCACGTCCATGCACCACGACTGCAACAGCCAAACTGACCCTGGGTCACTAGTCCCGTCAGATAACACGAAGATAGTCTTAGCGCTGCAGTCGCCTAGCAACGATCGCCCTGGGAGAAGTCGTCTCTTGAATCGCGTCACAGTTTCTAACTTCCTGAGAGGTTACTTCAAGCTTCCTTCCGATCGAACGAACAACGGGTGCGGTTTATAGCTTTGTACGTGTATCAGTAATGGCGTTTTTCGCCCGAAACGAATAGAAGAACGGAATCGTGTGTCCGAAAATCTACACTCAAGTTCAGTTCCAGTTTCAGTGTTTCTCGTCCCAAAGGATACGATATTGGTGTTGACTGACGTCAACAAATGCCACTTCGTGAAGAACATGTTCTTGGGGCTGCAGTATGATTGCTTGAATAAAGCGTTTAACGCCAAGATAAGTAACACGAAAGGAAACGACAACTAGTGGTACAAGATACCCTTCACCGTTCACCATACTGTGTCCTGCGGAGGATGTATGTGAGCAACGCCGGCGAGGTGAGTACTGTTCAGATTTCCCTTGGTGGAATGAGTCTTACGGTCAGTTCATACGCAACGATCTGTCTGCGCAAATGTCTGCATACAGATTTGTGCAGATTTGAGAAGCTGGAGGTGGAAGTTTCAGCACAGTTGCTAAGCAAAGTAACGATATCTATTCGATCTGGGGATTAATTCTGGTATCCGATACCACTCGTCGGCCTTGACCAATGACGTCATACGTAAGGCAAAGATGCTGCAATGGACAATCTATGAATGGAACGGATCATACTCGTAAACAAACGAATGTAGCATGCCATTTAACGCGACTATTATTTACGCGCGAAATTCACTTAAACGAGTTGTAGATGACTGAAATAAATAAGAATACGAGAGCAATTACGAGTGCATATATTATATTTTCCACACGTACTGCAAAAACGATGTAAATAATGAACCATCGAATAGCTGGAATCCGTAACTAGAAGCAACCAATGTAGGAGGTCATTTCTAATTACCGATTCCAGTATTACTGTTTATTGCGCAAAAATCTTATAACATATCAGAAACGTGCTTAAAAAATGATCTTGTTTGTGAACTACAGAATACGACTAGACTTTCAAAAAATGAAAATCTGTACACACATTACTGCACACGCAAAGAAATAAAACGCAAAAATAACCAAAAACTTGCAACCGATACTATACTAAAGTCACAGCAACTACAGTAGCTCCTAAAAACGCTCAGTAAAATCGACACACCAGGAGTGACAGTAAAAATAAAAGAAGCGAAGCAGAAACATCGAAAAGGAAAACATAAATGTGGCTACATAAAAAGAAACTTGCCGCATATGAAATTCCAAAGGAGTCAAAGATCGAGGCTGACAAGAACGAAATAAGGACATAACAAGAAATAATAATGTTAGAAGCTCAAACTGTAACGAAAGAAGCAAAATCCAGAATAACAAATGAAAAAAAATAAACATAAACTGCCAGGCATGAATGAAGTACCACCCAAATCAGTTCTTCCCTATCACCCGCCCTCAATCAGACGCAAAATTTTAAAATAATAAAAAAAATGAAACCACGAGCCAATCACATAAACCCTCTGGCAAAGACACAGCAATACCCCTCCGCCCACCATTGTAACCAGAAAATATTAAAACGACAGAAAAACCTCCCTCCAGGGAAACCAAAAAAGTAGCACTCGCACAATACAGTAACATAAAAAAAACGCAACGTAAAACAAGAAAAAAGTATCAGACACACCAACACCTAACTAACAAAACGAGGCTTGTATATTTTGCTGACTACTTTCATAAATGCAAAAGATACAACAATTAGCTTTAGGAATACTCTTCCTCCAACAGTATTCATCCAAATGGCCTTGAAACACTGAAATCCTTCTCTTTCCCCACCCGACAAAAGATTTTACAGCCCCCCCCCCCCTCCCCCGCCAATACCCCTCGATAGTATTAGTATATGCACCCGTCTTATAATCTTTAAACTGAACATTGTGATTCACTACCAAATGATGATAACACATTTCACCCAACCCCTTGTACGAAGCAAACCCATTCGACATGACTGCAGAACCTTCTTCCACATATTTTTCTATTAAAGACGTCAAGACTTCCTTTGTCCGATTTGATACAACCCTAAATACAACATCAGCACAATCTCCTCCAGCAACTACTGCTCGAAAACCCAAAGCCCAACAACCTCGTGGCCCCTTTCGTACTTTCTCTTTCCAAAATGTGACTCATCTACTTCAAGTATAACCCCTGGCCCCTCCCACTGACCCCCTATACTTTATAAATTCCCCGCAGACTTCTCTACAAAACGAGAACAAGTCGACAACAGTGCCACACGAAACCCATTCTTCGTGCATGGCAGATTTGCAAGAATATTCATAGCAAAAATAGTAGGTTGGCATGACAATTACTTCTAAATTCAGCCTCGATCTTTCGAACCACGTCCCCCTGCGTATGGCTCTCCATATGATGTTTTTACTGCACCTCCACATGTATTCGTCGGAAGTTCGTGATAACGCAACCTTCGTAAAAATCATATAATGTCCACAGACACTGCACTTGCAGAATTCAGCAATGACGCCCAATGACTGCAAAAATTTTATAATTGATTTACGGTCACTCATTTTCTGAAGTAGAATTTTCGCCGTAAAAGCAACTGACTCATCCATAAGGAATAGCGTGAGGAATCAAGACCTTATAAATCACGACTACTTATAAATCATGACGACTTTCATTAACAAAAGATGCTGAAAACAGATTACGAGATGAAAACAAAACAACCTACATCGAATATTTAATATCCGCGCGTAACGAGCAAATCCAGAGAAATCATTTAACGTACATCGACGGCAATCTGAGGCACAAACAAAATAACATCACACAGTACGTCATTGCTCAAAGCCGACGGGTGGTATCGGACACTAGAATTGACCCCGATCTGGCACCGGCGATGACGAAATATTTAATCCAAGTTTGTAATATTTTGACCACCTCCGCTTTCAGTTAGGGAATTGAAAATCCCAACTCAGAAACTAAACTGTAATTCAATGGCCATGCCTACAATTTTTAGAAATATACCGAGTAGGAGAACACGGCAAGCGCCATAACCAGATTCCCCAGAAACTTCGCCCAGTGGAAGAGGAGTCAAAATAAGCAAACACGTGTCTTGCCTTAACTGTTTCAGAGAAAACAAGGTCAAAGTTTTCGACGTAATTTGTGTGCCTTTTAACGAGTGAATAATGCAGCCGAGGTGATGGCACGGTGGCTACGGTCGCTGTTTTTCAGTTTTACGTCCTGTGTTGGAAACCCGATTATTCTTTTTATTTTTGTTGTTCATTTATATACCCATGTCCGTAGAAGATTACTACACGATTGTTTTCCAATGTATGCTGAAATAATGTTGTCCTTAATTGTCTACTAATTCTATGCCCGGTGAATGAATAAAAATAAATAAAAACAAAAATATATGGATGAGAAAACTATTGGAAATTATTTTCGGTGAAATTCCTATACTTATCTTGATTCATTAGCAGTTGCAAGCGCCAGTTTTTGGAACAGTGACCCACTATGATTGGTTTGCTGCAAAATTATTGCCAACGCGTGAAGTCTTCAGCAACGTCAACGACATTTCTTTCCACAGTGAGATTCATACGAGGAAATGCAACTGTTGCAAACCGGCCTTATCGCCATGCTCGTGGTGTTTGCAATTTCTGTGTCGAATGTTATTACGATCGGTATCACCCTAGAGAATGCAACAAATCTTGAAAAATAAACATGAGAATAAAGTATAAGAATTAATATAAGAATACGAGAATTTAAAAAAAAGATTGTAACCCCTGAAAATTCCATACACACATAAAATATATTGTATAATAAATGTTTGACATTGTGAAACCCAATGTTATTTTACAATTAATATAATGTCCCAGTATTCCCTAACTTGTTAAGAAACATTCACGTACTGTTCCTCTATAGACACTGGTAGAGAAATGAAAAACAATTATAAAATAAATAAAAACAACAGTCGGATTCAGAAAACAGGACGCAAAACTCTGAGGTCGTGGCGCTAATCATTGTGCCACAATTTTAGTGAGAGTAGTACATGCTATAAGACGTCTAAGTCGATAACTTTGACCGTTGTTTTCTCAGAAAAGAGAGTGTTTCCACGGACAAGCCTAGACACTTGTACATTTATTTTGACTGCTCTTCCATCGAGCGAAGTTCCTGAGAAAACAGATGAGTGCATTTGCCGTGTTCTCCTCGAGAATCTGAAACCCGTTTAAACTGTAGAAAATATTGTTTGTTACTTTTCAAAATTCATATAATACAAACTTGATGTACTTGCCTTCATGAAAACGTCCTTCAGCGCAACGTAAATAGTGTCACTCAGTGCTTGTTTCAAAATTGTAGTACAAAGTTTCGTATCCTTGTAGCTTCCTCCTGTTGTCAGGAATCGTAAGTCACTCTTAAGCCACTGTCAGCCATTCATGTGCAAAAATTGCTCGCCTCATACAATT